>NW_028196860.1:0-39410 GCF_037176805.1 Vigna unguiculata
GGTTTTTGTCTTTTCTTTTTGAAATCCAATCCTCTCTTATTGAATTGATTCTTTGTGCTGATAGGGAAGCCCTTTCTTTGGCCGACATAAACCAAAAAAACATCCTCGGGCAGGTAGTAGCGTTAGCGTACTAAGAGCCCTCTGGTTGCATTGAAAAAAGATGAGCTTTTTCCCCCTAACTACGGTGGTTCAGAAGATGCCACATCTGCCTCAAGACCCACAGCTTATTCAACAGCTTACGCCCCGCGATTTGTTGCTTCCAAGGTTTTCGATTGGTCTGATTTCTACCCGGGTTTCAAGCCATCGTCTCAGTCGGTGGCCTAAGATAAGCCAACTTACAAGATCGGATTAGCAAATCATGAAACCTGCCAAAGAAGAGCTTCCAATCGCATATTGCGCCCATACTAGTACCTTTTGTTGTACCTACTTAGGCCACATCTCCTTCCTTTTCCTTCCCAGCATGTCTGTCGTCTTCTTTCAAAGAGGCCATTCTTGGTCTTTCAACTAACCCGAAAAGGGCTACTTACCAATAAAAAGATAAAAAAGAACGAATGAGATAGCTGAAGCCAAAGCCACATTTGAGGATCTTGAATCCGCCGTGAACAAGATCCCCTTCTAGTCGGAGGAAAAAGCCGATGTTAGCAAGATGCTAGTGCTCATGCCAAGAGAGGCTGCAAATAGCCACTCTCCCAGATTCCATGCAAGTGCTAGAATCCGATCTGACTCCTCACGCTGGCAAGGATAGAAATGACATACATAAAGGGAGGTCCTAACTGAATGAATTGAGGTTGAGTAAAAGCCATTCGCTTGAGAACAATTCTGCGATTGGAACTCGATCTGGGATTGGGATCTTAGGGCACTGAGAACCTACTGTATAGTACATTCAAGAGTACTCCTAAAAAAAAAGAAAGAAAAAAAAGGCACACCCTATTCAAGGCCCTGATGGTCACTCTCCCCGCGCTCTACTACAGGAAAGCTAGCCTGGTTGATCCACTACACGCTAAGAAGCAAGTCCCGACTAACTAAGTAAATCCGGGTTAGACTGAAAGTGACCAGAAATTGCAATCTTCTTTCACAGACTACAGACTAGCGATAGTGAAAAAGAGCGAAGCGTAGCCGTGTTTAAGCCGAAGGCGATAGTGATTCCCGTGTTTACTGAGCTATATCTCTATCTATTAGTTAGCCGGCTTAAAGAGTTGAGACTCACGATACCGAGAAAGCAAGCCGATCATAGACGGAGGTTTAAGCTTGAAGTGAAGTGTCCGCCCTAAGGTGAATCAGATGTTCGAACGAGACTGTTCAGGAACATGGATTGTGGGTATAACTGCACAATAGCTTTCTCTACGAGCCTACAAGCTTAGCTTTGGTTTAGCTTCCAACTAAGGCTAAGGGCCTATGATAGGGTTCTCTGTTATGAGAACAAAGAGTTTGACAGTTATGATATTTCAATGGAACGAATATTCATTTAGTGAATCTAACTTCCATCGACTAAGATTCTAGCACTCAGCTGTGCCATTTCCTTATTCCGTATTTGAGTCTTGCCCTCATCAAGACGGCTAGAAACTTACTAAAAGGAATGGCTTCCTTTCAGGTTGTGTTGTTAAAGACCAGACTGTTCTAACAGGGCAGGGGAGACGGATAACTAATCTCATACAGTAGAGTTCTGATCGGGCAATAGCGTAGATACAGTAGAGCTCGCGCTTCTTTGATTCGATAGTCGGAACTCTTGGCCTCTGGATTTTATCTTAGAACAGCCTTCACTCATTACGGTACGGGCTCATTCCATTCTGGAATAGCTGGTAAGTAGAAAGGTTTTACAATTACCGTACTCTTATAGAACTACTACCTTACCAGTATTGTCCACAATAACCACACGCCGGTTATAAATGATATGGCAATCATCGCCAGGACCAATAGAATGGATCGTTCCAACCAGTTGGAGATCATTCAATAGCTTATATAAAGCATCCACATCGAATGTAACTTGATCATTCTCTCTAGTCGAAATCAAGACTTCATTCACGAATCTATCAATTTCAATTCCAGGGAACCTTTTAGTAAACTCACGATCGAAGACATCAAAACTATGTTGAATATGACCCACCCTTGTGAGCTCACCAATAGGAGGCATACTAACATCAAACCTACGCATCATAGATAGGAATGTTAAGAAAATCTGATATCAGCCTATATCAATTTCCATCTCCAACAAAAAGCTTCACCTTATCCAAAATCAGACTGATTGGTATCATTGGTAATGAATCTCCTAAGTCAAGCTTATACAATCTATCCGCTGTACCCATTTTTTTAAGGCGATCAAAAAGAAGCCATTCGCTTCCCAACTTAAGCCGAGCGATAGGTGCGATATCTCAAGTAAGGTCTCGTTCGTCTCACAGCAAGTCTCCTGCGATCTACTCAAGGGTTCAACTCTGTCGACCCTTGATGGCCTTTACGAGCCAACCAAAGATCAGTACATATGGCGCAAGACGACGTTAGGTAATAAAGAGTCACGGCTAATCCCTAACCTGCGTTACTCCCGGGAATAAGCGGAAAAAGATTTTACCTGCTAATCCCTTTTATACTCGCGATAACTATGTAGCTCGTTTGCTCTTATGTACTGGTTATTTATGCTCGCTGAAAGTATGTAACTCGCTGGGCATCATCGGAGATTAGAAGCTAGCCCTTACCTCGCTTCCCCGCATAGCATGGAGGGTATAAGGTAAGATCAGAGGACTGAAAGGAAGGCATAATATGAGTACTCGCTCGCTTAAGAGGTAATCATATCAAAGGCAAAGGAAGAAGATCATGTTCTCGCTTCCCTTATCTGTTTGGCCTGGAGGCGTATCTCCCGATGGTCGACTGAAGGCTTATTACCGATTAGCCTTTTTGCTACTAACTAAAGAGACTTATGGAACTCAGGCTGACTTGTTTGCTTTGCTCTACGCTGGGAAGACGACGGTGCGATTTCATCTGTTGGAGGCGTAACCGCAGCAGTGAGGTCTACTCTAAAGGTAGTTCCGTTCTCCTCGGATGAGAATCGGTAGCTATTATATTATAATAGTAGTAGCGGTGTTACTTTCTTCTTGAAAAGACAGCTTTCAAACAAAGCCTTTCTAGGCTAACGAAGTTAGGGCAACAACTCCTGACTCGAGGTTGAGAATAGGATTCGATGGAAAACGGGATCAAGCTTAATTACTTTCCGTTGTGATCAATTGTTGTACCGATGGGTGTTTATGAAAGTGGAGCTTCGGGAAAGATGGGCACTCGTCATGTGCTGCAACTCGATTTGTCGCAACAAGAGGAGAAGAAGATACCTCGATGGAACCCAATCAGGATGTGAACAAAGGCCACTGCTCAAACTCTTCGATATGCGCTAGCTAGGCAATCCCTTGACTTAATCTGATAATGGATCTCTTGCTACCAGATCTGCCCTTACGGATCTGTTGAAGGGAGGATTGAAAAAAAAAAGGCATATTGAATATATGGTGGTAGGGAGGGGATGGCCTCTCATCAGCGGTAGGAAGATCCAAGTGAGGAGTTTGTACAGGGGAGAATCGGTCTTGAAGCTTTAGTTGAAGGTTACGGAAAAGGGAAAAGAAGTGTTTGGCTAGGGGGTCGCCTTCCACCTTTTTTGGATAGGGGATAGGAAACGAGCCAACCGGCGAACAGTTAGTTACCGAACACTACCTTCTTTCTTTGGAATGAACAAAGACCATACGCCTAGATTGGCGACTTATGGTTTAGGGAGATTCGCCACTTGAGTGAATCCCCCACCGAGGGTAAGGAGGCCAGACAAGAAAGGTCCAGCGCCTCAAGACGGTTCTTGACGAGATCGACAGCCGGTTGGATCAAGCCCGAGAAATAGATCGGGTTCGTGACAACGAACGTGCTCGGCTACGGCAGAAATGGATCACGACTGTGATCGGTGGAGGGCTCTCGAGAGAAAGAACGCCCAAATGCGATTGAAAGTTAATGAACTCAATTTAAAAAAGAGGGGACCTCTTATTAAGTTTAAGTGAAAAAAACAACAGATATTGACTTTTTTTTATCTCCCATTGCTAATGTAAGGAAATGAGACGACTCTTTCTTGAACTATATAATAAAAAGATCTTCCCCTCCACACCAATCACGAGTTTTTCTTCATTCCTCTCGTATATCGTCGTAACGCCCTTAATACTAGGTTTTGAAAAAGACTTTTCATGTCATTCCCATTTAGGTCCGATTCGGATCCCTTCGTTGTTTTCTTTCCCTCCCGCGCCTTTTCCTCGAAATGAGAAAGAAGATGGTACACTCGAATTGTATTATTTAAGTGCTTATTGCTTGCCAAAGATCCTACTTCTACAATTGGTAGGTCACCGGGTTATTCAAATAAGTTGTGTTTTCTGTGGTTTTCCCATGTTACAACTTCCGTACCAATTCGGTCGATCCGGAATGGATCGGTTAAACATTCCATCAGGGAGCCTGGTCTTGACTCTTCTGTGTGGTATTCATTCTCGTTTGGCTCTTGGAATCACATCCGGCAGTGGTTGGAACAGCTCGCAAAATCCAACCACTTCACCTACTTCATTGCCCCCAACCGTTTCTCGTACCTCTATTGAAACAGAATGGTTTCATGTTATTTCATCGATTGGTTATTCCTCTCCGTTCGTCTCTCTTTTTCCAATTGCGGTCTCAATGAGTTTACAAGATTGAATGGCCAATTCTCTGCATTTAAGCGACAACTGCGCTGAATGATAAAGATCCCCTACCCCCATCTATTTGTTGCGGGGCTCCCCTTGCCCTTTCTTGGTTGGTAAACCAACCAGCGATTTACAACAAACAAGTCTCTCTTTCTTTTTTTGAAGGGGAGCAGAGCTATTTTCCAAAGTAGCCTATGTTGAATAACAATCCACTTTTACTCTTTGGAAATCCAACGTCCAGTGATGTCCAATTTATGCTATCAGATACTAGGAATATGTCTTTTGATAGTCTGTCAAGTACCTCTTCCACTCTTTCTTCAACTAGGTCGGACGCGCAAAGCGCTCCACCTGAGTTAGAGCGGGTATTTAATCAAATCTGCGATAAATGCGAAGACTGAGTTCTACTGTCAAATAGACAAGTACCCGCCGGAGTGGACGATGCCCGACCTTGTTCGGGCTGTTATTTCCGACGATCGGATTGACAGTCCGGGCTTTCTGACAAATGACTATTATGATGTCATGTTACATGGCCAAAATGCTTGGTTATGCGAACAGATTTTTCACTTTTTAGATCTAATCAACTATGTCTTCTAGTTCCGAAAATGTGAAACAAAAGTTTTTCGAGAAAAGGTCCCATCCTTCAATATCATGATTGGGTCGACCAGGCCAGATCATGAGTGAATAGAAAATCGAAAACGTACATAGCTGTTCCAGCTGAAATACTTGGAATAATTCTACCACTTCTACTAGGAGTAGCCTTTTTAGTGCTAGCTGAACGTAAAGTAATGGCTTTTGTGCAACGTCGAAAGGGTCCTGATGTAGTGGGATCGTTCGGATTGTTACAACCTCTAGCAGATGGTTTGAAATTGATTCTAAAAGAACCTATTTCACCAAGTAGTGCTAATTTCTCCCTTTTTAGAATGGCTCCAGTGGCTACATTTATGTTAAGTCTGGTCGCTCGGGCCGTTGTACCTTTTGATTATGGTATGGTATTGTCAGATTCGAACATAGGGCTACTTTATTTGTTTGCCATATCTTCGTTAGGTGTTTATGGAATTATTACAGCGGGTTGGTCTAGTAATTAGGGGGCGGCCGTTCGGTCGCCTATGATACTAGGACCAATAGGTCAAAAATGGGTTTGTGCCGCAGGTGTTGAACGATCTACTCTACACAGGTGTGGGCTTACAGGGCTAGGGCTCAGAAAGCCTTTCTTTCATTCAAAAAGAGGGCCCTGGTCGGTCACTTTTCCGGGCCGGGATCGATAGATAAGTGGAAGTACTAAAAAAGAGATCTTTCTATTCGCACCTAAGATCAAGAGGAAGGGTAGCTTGTCAAGCTGGCCTATATCAAATATCTTTTTCATTATTATAGAATCTTTTATAAATATATTTATAAAGATTCACTGTCTTTTAACCGGCTGTTCTTCTTTGTCAACGCTACTAAGGACCTATGGGTTAGCCTACCCTATGTATTGTATAGTAGGGTATAGTATAGTAGGCGAGCGAGTTAGCGAAGACGCTTAGGCTAATAGATAAGAGAGCGTCAGTGCGTAGCCTTCATTCTACTACGCTACGCAAAGGTTACGAAGTCACTTAGCTCGACGTTAGGAGAGTCAAGGGGGAAGGCCATACCTACAAGAACCGCTGTTCGCTGACTTTCTAAGGAAGGTCTAACCCTTAGCTCCCCTACTGAAAAGGGGCACAAAGCCGCTTTGCACCACTGATAGACTACTAAAGATTCAATTCATTCAAAAGGCCCTACTTAGTTTCGCAAGCCTTTGTCATTGTCAGTCAACTAAGTAGGGCCTGAGGCCCCCTGCGAATCCGTAAATCTTAGGAGCATGCCGCAACACAACAAAAGGATGGTCCCCTATGCATTTCTTTCCGGAAGGGAAAAAAAAACAAGTACCCCCCATCATGGTGAACCTCTCCTTGTGATCGGGATGAGGTAGATGCCTCCCAGCTGGGGGGCGGATCGAATCGGAGTTTCCTTAGGTAGCCACCGACCTACAGTTATCCTTAAACTTCCGTGCTTGGTGGAGAAGAAGCGAACAAAGGTACGCTCGCTTGCTGTCTTGTTCTCTGCCGCGAACTGGGATCGCTCGCCAGCTAGGTCAGATTGGAGCAAGAATTTTTGAGAACATATTACCCATATTCGGGGACAAGGGGCGGAACGACCTCTCGATCTGCTTACTGCAGCCCAGGAATAAAAACGTCGTCTAGGCGTTCCTTGTTGCTACGATCTCCCCGACGCCTAGGACGTTGTCTGGGCCAAGAGCCATAGTTAATTGCTGTTTCCATTTGGTTTGGTTGGTTGTTTTTTTCTTGTTGTTGATACCGGCAAGACCAGCCAGATGATGTCTGCTGGTTGGTAGTGAGAGGACTCGTAGTACCTGCATACCCAAAAGAAAAGGAGGCGCTGATTCAATTAAAAAACAATCATTTGATTGATTTTATTTCTTACTCTCCCTTAGCAGCGGGAAAGGAGTCTATCTATCTGCCTAGCTTTGGTAGATTTCCCCCAACGCAATCCATAGAAATCCCACGAATCCCTTGGTGGATAAGTCCGACGACTCAGCAGCAGTGCGGAATGGAGTTTCTCGTCTGGTGGATCTGATTAGGGGGCAATACATACCAAAAGGTGCTTTAGTGATCTTTGATGGTCTGAACAAGGAACTCTGTGTGGGGATCCATCTTGTTGTTATTCGCATTGTTCACCTTGGTCGGAAATCTGGGTGGTTGTTCTGCGCTTTCTATTTTAAGCAAGCAGCTTCATCCTTGATGATGGCCTATGGTGGTGATGAATTCGTTCATCCTGACAATGCGGTACCAGTTTCTCTCACTCGGTCCGGTTACCCTCGGATCATTCCGTCTCATCATAGGCGTATTATTCTGAAGAAGGATGAGAAAGCGGACATGCTGGTGAAGTTTTATTAAAAAAGATTCTCTCTGTCAAAGATCATTACTTTGGCAAAGAAGGTTGATAAATCAACGTTTTCTAGTAGAATATCCCCACCCAATAATATTGACGAGGTGGTGGGGCTGGTTGGTTCGATTAAGGAGAACTTTCATCGACTTATCAGTCGCTATGCTCCCTGGATAAAACGTATACCCCTTGAACAAGGGTTACGGTTTGAACCAACCTGGAAAGCCTTGCCGACACACTCATTGACGAAAAGGGTGTGGGTTGAGAGAAGGAAACTTCCTTATCGTAAGATTCGGAACTTTCGCTCTTCATTCACATCGTTTTCTCATGAGTTGGGCGCTTTTCAATGGCTGTTGGTCGTTGGGCACTCACAGGGTACCCAATGGTCACATGGCTGCTTGTGGCCTCCCCGTATTCGTTACGCCTTTGATGTGAGGAATAAAACCTTCACACCCGAGGATTTGGATTGGTTTGAGCGCCGTATAGGGCCCTTTCTACCATCCTGCGACGATATAGGGATCCCCAGGCAAACTAGGTTGCACGTGTGAGGGTGCTGGCAAGCGTCGTATATTCGCAATAGGAAACTATGTGAGAGGTTGCTGAAACCCATCCACCATTGGTTTGCGGAGGTCCTCCGCCGCATCCCAATGGATGATCAAACAGCACCTCTCATTCGTTTAGTTCCTAGTCAAACATGTTTAAGCTATGACCTCAAGAGTGCTACCGATGGGTGGCCTCTTGTGTTTCTGTTTGAAAGGCTTGCGCTATTGTTTGACAGGTCATTTGCTTCAAGTGTTGTGAATACAACATTAGGGACGAATGTATTTGAGGTACCCTTCGTTAAGAGGGCTCTGTCTCAAGTGTCCTTTGTGACCGGTCAACCGTTAGGCTATTATGGTTATTGGCCTTTGTTCGCGTTCACCCATCATGTTTTGGTGTGGTGGGCTGCGGAACAGGTTAGACCTGGGATCCTGTTCGACAGGTATGCTATATTAGGTGATGATGTTCTCATCACCGATCCACTTGTGGCGGAACAGTACCGGCTAGGCTTACAACGGCTTGGTGTTAAGATATCCACACACAAGTCTTTGATATCCTCAACTGGTGCTGTAGAGTTTGCCAAACAATTTCTGGTCAAGGATATGAGGGTTAACCTCTCTCCTGTGTCCATGAAAGCTTTATGTGGCTTCCACCACCCCCACGGATACTACTTATAATAGATTTGCCTACGCTATCATGGTCATGGATTTGGAGATAGAAAGCTATTCCAACTCCGAGATTGCTGACTGGATTTGACACATAAGGAGCAACCCCAGCCTACTCTCCTCCTTCTACGCTCCTCTGAGGGGGCCTCTCCGAGATATACGGTTTATGCCGCCATGCTTTCTTTCTGTTGGTCAACAACCAACCACATCTCTATATAGTCAAAACACTAGTCCTACAGGCTTGACGGGGTTCAGTCTGTATGGAGGGAAGATTTTATTCTCAATGCCATGATACTTTCTGTTTTGTCGAGCCCTGCTTTGGTCTCTGGTTTGATGGTTGCACGTGCTAAAAATCCGGTACATTCCGTTTTGTTTCCCATCCCAGTCTTTCGCGACACTTCAGGTTTACTTCTTTTGTTAGGTCTCGACTTCTCCGCTATGATCTTCCCAGTAGTTCATATAGGAGCTATAGCCGTATCATTCCTATTCGTTGTTATGATGTTCCATATTCAAATAGCGGAGATTCACGAAGAAGTATTGCGCTATTTACCAGTGAGTGGTATTATTGGACTGATCCTTTGGTGGGAAATGTTCTTCATTTTAGATAATGAAACCATTCCATTACTACCAACCCAAATAAATACGACCTCTCTTATATATACGGTTTATGCCGGAAAGGTACGAAGTTGGACTAATTTGGAAACATTGGGCAATTTACTTTATACCTACTATTTCGTCTGGTTTTTGGTTCCTAGTCTAATTTTATTAGTTGCCATGATAGGGGCTATAGTACTTACTATGCATAGGACTACTCAGGTAAAAAGACAGGATGTTTTCCGACGAAATGCTATTGATTTTAGGAGGACTATAATGAGGAGGACGACAGACCCACTCACGATCGACTAAAAGGAAAGTCGCCCGGAGATATTGGTTCAAATCCAATTCGTGAGAAGAATCCAAGTGAGATAGGCCTATATGCTGGAGGCTCTATCATACATCAATTATAAGTTCAAGACGGGCATCCCCATAAAGTCGTTCCCTTCCCAACTATAGCTGAACTTGCCCGAAGGAAATGTTGGATCTTCTTGCCGGGAAAGAGTTTGTTTGGTTACCATAAGCGGAAGTGCAACCCTTATATCTCCGATATATAGGATAGAAAGAATGTCAGTTTAAAATCCATTTTGGTAGATAGTATGGCTTGATAATGTCAAGTTAAGGCTATCGCGAAGTAAACACAGAATTTGTCTCAGCCTTTACTATGGAATCATATTTCCTTTTTCAAGAAGAAAGTCAGTTCTTTCATACTAGCTATTTTTAGCCGCCCTATTTCCATTTAATTAAATGAAAGGGCTATCAGAGGTTAAATTCCTTTATCTTCTCTGGGTTGGGATTTATCATAGCGGTGCTGTAGGCCGGGGCTTTCCCCTTCGGATAAGAAAGCACTAACCATAGATAGAAAAATAAAAATTAGAATGAGGATTTCAATTCCCCTCGGTAAAATGTGGTTATAGTGATTAGGAGGGATTTGATCTTAGGCGCTAAAGCCTTTCTTTGAACCTTAGACTCATCTCTCAATCCACTTCATGTACGTGTTTTGAATTTTCTCCGGATTCAAAACCAAAGAAAAAGACGTCCCCTAAAGATAAACATAAAGAAGCGCGGCAAAAGGCTCTACAAATACTCACTAATTAGATAGGATAGGCCCAATCCCTTGACTTTAAGTTCCTTTCTATGTTCTCTTTCGCGTAGACTAGAATTAGAGAAAGATTCAATCTCTTAACATCTCAAGTTCCGTGCCAACAAATAAAAGAAAGCAGGAGAAGGGAGCTCCATAGTATAAGGGCGTAGGCTAATTCATTGTCTAGGTAGCTTTTCTTGAAAGACTAATATTTTGTAAATACAATCAGTCCATCGATAGGCCCTTCTTGTCTTAATGATAACTCCGTCAAAGGGCTTTATCTGAATGTCCGCAAGCCTTCTTTCTATAGACAGAATACCTCCTTCTGGCGATTTCGGGGAGAGGAAGTCAAACTAAAACTCCCATGAAGGCGGACTCCCCGGGCCCTCTTCTCTAATCAATTAGCAAAAGTAATAATGTAGTATATGATCACCGAAACTATCTTAAAGCAAGGGAAAGGCACCCTCGCCTTAACGAAAGGGAACTCTTCTAATAATAAGCTAGGGAATGGAAAGCTATTCAAGTCAATACCCCCATAGCTATATTTAGGTTAGGATCGGTACTCGCCTCTGGCCTTGGAACCTTAGAACTCACACTCTTCTAAAGATGCTTAAAGAGAGGCCCTCTGACCGTAATAAGAAAGAGTATAGGTATAGGTAAAAGCCTCCTTCTCATGTCTAAAGGAGGAGACCCAATATTTCTTTTATCTAAATCTATCCGTTGGAGCGGAGCCATAGCCCTTGAAAGGAGGACCTGAGGATAGAGACCTCTACCCTCACTCGATAGCAGAAGGACCCATAGCCTTCTCTTTTAGAGGGAAAGCTAAGCACCAACGAATAGCCTGCTTCCCCAACCCATCGATGAACACTTCAGCATCGTACTCGGGGTTTCTCTTCAGCTACAGACTCTTATTCCTTCCATGTATATCTTCTGTCCGGGCAGTTGCCCTTTTTTCTTCTATAGTCAAGTCGGCCTTTTCCTCTGCTCTGAGGGTGCGTCTACGCGAATGCATATCTGGACATGGTGTCTTTCCCCCGAAACCTACCTTTAAATAAAGGAATAGTTGGATTGCCCTTCCTTTTTTGAAGGGAGTGGATCCTTTCCACAAATATAACTCTCGGTCTTCTTTTTGGTTCAGCTACTTAGCTTGAGTAAGACTGAATTTCTGGGTTAAGATTACGTTCTCCTAGAGGGTCGTCCCTTCTTCCCTGATAGATAGCGCTAGTACAGAGATTAGGCTCTCCTACCTACATAGAAAGCAACCTTACCTTAGATTATATCCCAGCCTGGTCAGTAAGAAATGGATTACCATCCTACTAGAAGAAATAAAAAGAATAGACTGATTCCAGGATCTCTTCTTGGCGAATTTCTCCGCTTAGGATTAGCGGGACCATAGACTACGGAAGTAGCGCTTTCTACGGGTAGATTAGCATACCCGATCAGGTCCGGGGTTGGGATACCTGGTTCCAGTGCTACGAACCAGAAGTTGCTCGATAGGAAGGGCTTCTTTATCAAAAAGAGAAATGATATTTCATAATAGAGGAAAGATGGTAGCCTAGTTTGGATTCAAGGTATGCCACAAGGCTATCCGAGTTCACAGATGTCCCTGCTTATCTCTCTTTTCAGAAGGATTGGGTGCTCATAACACGGGATATCCACAAGAAAAGTCAGAAGGAACCATAGCTGCTAGAATGCAATATAACTAAACCTCCAACTCTGGTCTTTTCTTTTGTTCAGGGAGAAACTTGATATCTTAGTTCGGACTAAACAATATAGGCTGGTTTGGTAAATACTGCTTATAGAGAGGTCGTTACAAAAAGAATTTAGTGATTGACCTAAGACTTGAATTAAGGTTCTGCTTATTTAGAGGGAAGCAAGCGCACCAAGCTAAGCAATCCCCGCGAATAAATAATATTTTCTTATTACCAAAGTAGTCCCGCCTGTCTATGTCTATAAAGACAGATAAAGCGCTCTTTCACCTAATCCCAGGGATAAGCGGTAGGTCTAAGAGAGCA
Organism: Vigna unguiculata; assembly: GCF_037176805.1. Classification (NCBI taxonomy): domain Eukaryota; kingdom Viridiplantae; phylum Streptophyta; class Magnoliopsida; order Fabales; family Fabaceae; genus Vigna; species Vigna unguiculata. The sequence goes on from NW_028196860.1 coordinate 12,503, forward strand.
AGGTCAGTCAAGCTATAAATCGTGCAAAGCTTTGGTTTCGAACTGCCCAGGGGTCAGGTCAAGCAGGACAGGAAAGTACGGTGCAAATGTCTTTTACAGGGTCTTCCCCTTCCTGCGCATCAACTTTCGAATCTAAAGTTGGTGCCGCTTTCTCCATGAATGAATAAGGCTTCTATTGCAAAGCTGGCATGGCCTTTGTTACAAGAGCCGAACTGGGTTCGGGTCCTTACGGCCAAGTATGGCAGCATCCTCCTCGTACACATGGCGGAGCATTTTCTTTTGGTACAAAGCCCCGGAGGAGGGACTGATATGGAGGATTGGTAACGGTAAGGCAGCTTCCTTTTTGTTTGAAGGATAAATGGCTCGAAGATGCTCCTTTGGCTTCCTGTGTGGTCCGTCCTTTGGATCAAGCGGAACCGGGGAAAACCATTCACGACTACTGGCTTCAGACCAATGACTGGGACTGGGGGGTGCTTCGGCAATATTTGCCAGACGCAACCCTGCCGAAGCTTAGCGGCATTTTGTCCACAGCGAAACTCAAGACAAACTTCTGTGGAAGTACTCGTCTAAAGGGGAGTTTTCCATTAAGTAAGTCTACTCTCAGCTTCTGCAAGGAGCGGGGTTTGCTGTGGACAAAGGTTGTCAAGCAAGCTAGTTCGATTGAGATAGATGATAAAAATCCTGTTGAGAGTTAGCGATCGGAAGACTTTCAGCAAGGCGAGTCTAAGAAGAATAAAGAGACAGCAGGTGAGTTTATCGCTTGTCTACGAGTAGGTTGCAAGTAGGGAATTCTTCTTATTGAGGACTGCTTTCTTTCTACTCCTCATTGAATCGATCTTGTCTTGTTATTTGCATTCGGGATGCAACTCATATTAAAGGATAAGCGGTTGAGCAACCGACGACTAACGAGTAATAGAGCATGTGCATTCTAAGATAGAAGATCAGCTTGTCTCTTCCCAGCTAAAATTTAATATAGCTTTCGGCGTAAAACATGCCTATCGGACATTCTAGAAATGTCAGCGAGTAGATGCCCATCCATTTGAATTTATTATAAAAAGAAAAAAAAAATCCAATTCAAATTAAGAGAAAAGGAAATCCACGGGGATAGAGACAGATGAAGCAAAGAAAAACACAAGGATATATGCGCTTAGCTCTTTCAATTAGATAACTAGTAAGCAAAGCAAGACAGAAATGGAATATTTGATTATGCGAAAAAAAAAGCATACTCTTTTACTACGTTTTATTTTTACTATATTTCAAGAAATAAAATCAAGGAACTGACATAGAATAGTACAATAAAGGACACCACATAGTTTAAGACAACTAATAGAAGATAAATATGGAATACGAATTAGGCTTTTTTAAGAGAACACGCTTTTAACTTTCTGACTTTCCTTGCTTCTTTTCAGCTTTCCTTTTAATCCTCGTTTCCTATGTAAGAAAAGCATTGAAGCTGACTTGGGGCTCTATTCGATCGAGCTTGCCTACGTACCTTCCTAGCTTGGATCAAGTCATTCGTAGTTCGCAAAGGATTCAATCCAGCCGCGGGTTTCCCTACGGCTACCTTGTTGCGAAAGGAGGGTAAGCTGCGTGGATGTTCCCAATCCCAGCTGTGAATCCTTCGGTGTAATTCCTTAGCCCAGTGGGACTTTTTACCGTTGCGAAGTAAATGCTGCTCTATATGGAGTAATTCCTCTAGGGTCATGGGCCTTTTCTTAGTTTTCCCCTTCCCACCGGGGAATAGTGAAGCTTTTATAAGGGGATTTAGTGGATCCCTTGGGGTAAAGCTCCCGCATCCTTTGTATGATTGAAGTTTTAATAATTGGAATTTTGGTTGCTGGCGCCTGCGGCATCGCCTCCGGAGCCCCCGGCTCTTGTTCAACCGTTGTGCCCTCCTCAGAGAAGAATGCGCTGAGCCACTCTTGATTAGAGTGAGTCAAAGATTGAGGCGAGTCGATGGGTGCAGGACCGGGGATTGGTTCCCATGGACCAGCGGCTGGGGGTTGCGGCTGGTTAACCTCACCTTCCGGCTGTATCGGGGCCGAGGAAGGCTGGAGCGGATTAAGCCACCGGTAAATCCAGGAGCCGCTCCAGGTGGATGACTGCGAATTGCTAGATGAGCTAGCTTCAGTCCCCGATGGGGAAACCGCCAGCCATGCCTCATCGGCACAAAAGGCTACTTCTCCTAAGAGAAGAGCAAGGAGCACCAGGAATAGAATCCCTCTTATTCTATTCTTCAATAGAAGTAGGATTCTATTCTTCCTTTTTTCTTTTGAAATGTCCTTTTTAAAGAGGATAAATCCCACATAGCCTAAAAGATGGAATATTGATTTTCTCAATATTCCATCCCAATCAATTTTGTTCCAAATTTGCATGGAGGACCTGATCCCAATAAAAAGGCTTAAGCAAAAATAGAAAACGAAGGTACTATATATAATCAATATTACGTCTCAAATCAAAAATAAAAAAAAACAAAAAGACACCCCAGGGCGCTTCGTAGTTTGCCCACAGTTTTAATGAGAGCAAGTAAGCTTTTGATAAAAAAAGGATTTATCATTAAGATGACAGCAGTGGGCGGATTCATAATAAAAATGAAAGTGGCACAACTATAGAGTACAAACCTTGAAAGAAAGGTGGTTTCCTTTCTAAAGTTTGTAACCCGGGGTTTTTAGTTATCAAAAAAGAATAGATATTCAAAACTATTAGTTGGAATGTAAAAGTTTGAAGCCATAGGGAGACCAAAAAATAATGAAAATTGATAGAATTCAAAGTCATGGAAAGAAAGACTAATTTACTTATAAAAATCTTTAGTTTTACTTTATTAAAAATACAAGTGAGTGATTCATTCGTAAGGAGACTAACTAAATACAAAATCATTCCGATTAAACTTTGGATAGTCACGTAAAGCATGGTACATCGGAAAAAGACCTCTATATCCGCTATTACTGCTCCTATTAGAATATTTAGGAAAAGATAGGAAAAAGATGTTATTAGAAGTTCTAAGCTCGTCTCGTGGACAAAAAAACAGAGATAAATGAGCAAGGAACTGGACGCTAACATAAAAATTGTTAGGTGAAATTCCGTTTCCCTCAAATCCAAATCACTTTGAAAATATAGAAAAACGAGAAAGAAAAGTAAGTAAAAGAAGAGTTCTTTTTGATTGGTAGAACAGGACTCATTCTTTTGACAATCAACGTGGCATAATTGATGGAAAAAGAATTGAAGTAGATAGAGAAAGATCAGCAGCACCACCAAATGAAAGGTCCATAACATAATTTATTCGCAAATCATTGGCAATGCAAAAAGGATTACAACAAAGCCAATCCTTAATGGAAAAACGCCGCGGTATTTTACGAACATGAATTCCAATATCAAAACAAAGAAAAAAATCCAAACAAAATAGGATTCCTTGTCTAGAATCATCATAATAAAGAAATAGCTCAGAAAAAAATGCCTGAAAGCGGCTTAAATCATTATTAGCAAAAAAGCAAAAATGGATGGCCGAAGATTGACTTATCATTAGTAGTAATTTGACTTTGAAAATGCAATCGAGGTGACCATCTAGCATTAGAAAACCACAAAATAGAATCCCATAACAGAATAGGACACAAAGAACATTCAGACAGAATGACTTTGTAGATTCTGTTTGAATGTTTCGAACACAACTTCAAAGTATACTTTGAAGTTTAGCAGAATCAACCATAAGATAGCGCTTCATAACGCAGCATTTTTCCTCCTCTTCCTGTTCTATTGATCAAAAGAAATCCAGCACTGCTGTAAGATAGCGCCGGTTTACCAACCAAGTCTCTCTTTCATTTTTTTGAAGGGGAGCAGAGAGAAGATAAAAGAAGGAACCAAATGAACCCAGATGTACTAAAAAATGCGAAAGAGGGATTGAAAAAAGTGGAAAAAATCGAAACTCCTCAACTCACACGCACACCTGCCCAAAGATATAAGGATTTGGAGGCTAGGCTTGATGAAATGAATAGGAGTGGTGAGGGTTCTGGTAGTGATCCGCAGAAGTCTGAAGCACCAGTTCCTTCGAGCGAGGGCCAAAAGCCACCAGTAGGGGAAGGCCCTAAACCCTCCATCGAGTCAAGTGATTCGCTATCGGAAATATTGCCGCCGCGTATCTCATGCTTCTTGTTTCTCCGAATCGGTTCCTAGTGTCAGTCAATCAACGCCATCAAGAGAGGGAAGAGCCTTTACTTTCGGTTAGGCCGGTCTCATCATTCATAGCAATTCCCCCGTCCATCGATCACGCGAGCATCCAGTCAGCACGCACATAGCGAACGAAAAAAGCGTTCATCCTGGATTATATTACTAAATAAAAATGTCTATAAATTGATACCTATTCATTCGGTCAAAGTCTCCACGGCGTTTTCACGCCCCTCTACTGAGAGGTGCACCATGTTGATAGGAATCGGCAAAGACCTTCTTGTACACGTCCTCGAGGGCAGCATTCATGGCAATCAGAACGTCTTTCTCCCGAGGGCATGGTATGGCTTTGTTCTTGGTGTTGTTTAATAGAATAGATGTCGAGTGCCGCTTTTCCCCGTCCGAGAATCTCCATCTGCTCTAACTGGGCGAGCTAGAATCCTTATGTCAGGTTGGTTGTTCAAAAAAAAGACATTTCTTTTCTCTTTACCCTTTGCATCTTCATCTTTTCGAAAGCCTAGACCCATTCTTCTGGATCTTTATTAGTCCTAGGTGCAAAGCCTCTTCAATCAATAAAGACCTCTTTCTCCTCCATTTCTCATTTGGTTGATTGAAAGAGGATAAGCGCTATCCATTGAGTAAAGGGAGGGTTTCCTACACTACAGTGATTCGGGCGGTTGGTGGCCCCTTCGAGAGTTGAGGGTCCTTGCCGCTGCATGAGTGGTAGCTCACGCTCAAAACTCCTCCGACACGAGTCCTAGTCGTTGCGCTGCGGTCCGTTTCCCGGCTTCGCTTGCGCGATTTTTTGCACTTCTTTGATTATTGGTTTCATCCCCGACCCTAATGAATCGAGTATGTATGAAGGGGTCAGTCAAGCGGTTCGGGTTCTCGGTCGGTTCCCGTTCGCCTGCCCCCCCTCATAGTCCATTAGTGGGTAGGGTGGTCAACTTAGAGGGCGCCCGCCTCCTCCCTCTTCAGACGTGTCTTCGACAACCTGGCGGTTGTTTGGTCTCCGCTTTTTGAGGCGGGAGTGCTTGGTCGCTGGGGTTTCCTTTTCCTCAACCAATTCGGTTGTGTCAGCCCTGAGATTGGTTGGTCTAACATTTATGAGCTGGCTGGACCAAGATGGATGGAAGGTAAGATAGATTGGAGTTCAAGTGGCACAGGACCTTCGACCATGGGGCGTATTCTACCCTTACCGACCGAATTCATTCTATTGAAGCGTAACGTAAAACTTCTCATGTTGCATTTCTTTGGTTTGGAAGTTCCAGAATGTTGTCTGTGGATTTCTAACAAAGGAAAGCCCCCCCTTTTATGCCATTTAATTAAAGTTCCGTGCTGCTCGCCACTCCCCGAGGCCAAGGACGGGGTCGAACCGTCATTCCAGGATTTGCAGTCCGATACATTTCCATTATGTTACCCAGCCAAACCCGCCACCTCATGTGCCAAAGTCAAACGGTTGTTCTTCCTTCCCCGCTCCCTCTTTTTCTACATATGCGGGCGGAGCACCCTATATGACCGGCGGCGGGTTACCAGAGAAGAGGGGACAACTTCTTTCTCCCTTGCCGCCTTGCTCCATTTTACTTTTCTGATTGAAAGTCGCAAGCCACTCCACTACTGGTACAGAGGCCAGAAGGTTGCTTCCTCCATATGTTCAGGCAAAGAACATCTAGAAGCTAGCTTTTGTCTTGTAAGCAACCATGCCTAAGTCAGAATAATAGAATAGAATTTAGCTTACCAAAGCAAAGTGGTCTTACTAAAAAAAAGTAAATAAGCAACCAGTTCCGTTCCAAGTGACATGGCTTTTAACTATTCCTTATTCCTTTCCAGAGAAGGTAGCTCATCCAGCCCAGCGGATCCATTGTTTATGTGGCAGTGCGATGCAGCTGAAAGGAAGCCCTTAGGTATAGGTTGGGGAAAACTCCAAAAAAAAAGGGCCTTCTTCTTCCTTATATTAAATCTCAGTTTTAGAAAGGGGCACCCCTACCCCCTAAATGACAAGCAAGCGCGCAACGGCTTTTCAGCCGTTGTTGCTTGCTGCTTTTTTTGCAGGCTCGAAAATATCTCTTTCGCCTCCCCTCCCTATCTCCATTCTGGTTGATTCGCTTCTTCCTTCTTCGCGCAAGCGCTTGGTTCGCCCCTTTTGTGTTGCATTTTTTTGTGATCCTCCGCTTCAGTTTGCGTTTTTCGGATAGCCGGGATCCGACGTTGATTTCCTATTTATTTAAATGTCAGCTCCATGTTTTGGGCGGCCCATCTGGTTAGTTCAGCTATCACTGCTGGAAGCCCCTGCGGTTGTTCGGCTGCGTACTCCCCGTTCGCGTATCTCACACTCCCCATCTTTTTTTTTTTCATATTTCATTTTTCTTTCTACCCATAGCATAGGTCGGCTTCGTGCAGATAGATGTTTGCCGGGGGGGATTGGTGCTCCTGAGGTATGCCCTTCCGGTGGGTTGTTATATTGATTATTATCTGTCTATTCCATCCAGTGCCCGCACTGCGTCATAAAATCTTCGTCTTCGATCTCTCTTCGCAACGCAAGAAGTCTAACAGTTTCTCTCGGCATCTGTTAAGTCATTGATCTCATATCTATAAGCAGGGGGGTCTGCGTTCACTATTAAGCCTACGCCCGTCCATTCCTTTCAAGCTTGATCCCGCCCTTAGACTCGTTACGCTGTTCGCCCACTTAAAGACTCGTTGGCTCCGCGCTCTATTCGGTCGGAACCCGGTTTGAGAACCTTCTCTCATAGATTCCTTTCACCAAGTCATCGCCAGCAATCAGCTCTTATCCCTTGGTGTGGTGTCAAAGGGCGAGTTCCTTTCTTGTCTTGCCCAAAAAGTGGCTTTATTCTCATTGGAGAAAGACTCTCCCGCGGCAAGGTTTTACACATAGGGCCAGCTGCTTTATCTCGCTTGCCGTTAGTCCGTCTAGCGCCTTTCTTTCGGTTGGGGTCCGTCCCGGGGCTTAGACCGCTTGGGTTCTATTTTTCTCGAAGGCAGTCAACGTGTCAGCCATTCCTCTCCCATTAGACTTGTAAATCCTTTGCTCTTTTTCCTTCTCTCTTCCAGTTATCTCCCTCTCATTTTTTTGACAGGGGCGGATAAAACCACTCTATCAATAACAAGAATACAGTAGCAATTAAGTTTCAAATGGTTTGAGCTTGGAAGCAACCTACTATCTATCGATAGGCTAAAACAGACTGCTATTGGCTGCTTTGCCTATCTATTCTATTATGGCCGGCTTGGAGACATAGGAGGAAGACCGTCATTTCTATCCGGGTACGATCATAGCTTCATTCATTCGTTGAACCTTGGGGATAACCATTAGCATTGAGGTCAATCACCACACCACCTCTATCATACGACATTACATGACGCGAGAGTGCATGGTCAACACACACCTACCTAAAGCGCCTACGTTCCGCTTGCAGCCCATACAAGCACAACCTAACTTGCACGAGATATTCAACAACCGAAACTACTGGTAGTCCCGAGGGGACGGCATCCTCAAAAAAGAGTTAGCAGTACTGAACAAGCGAGTCATCGGTCGGGGGAAAGAAAAGGACCGCCTTTCTTTAAAAAAAAAAGGACATCGCTCTAATCCTTGATGATTTAGAAATTGAGAGACGGTTGCGACAAGTAAGAAAGTGGGCCACCCGGGAACTGGAATATAAAAATAGTTCCTTTTGGCTAATATAATAATAGTGGATGAAATAACAAAACTCTAACTGGGCAGACCCTTAATCACTTCTACTGGACTATGCATAGGACTACCCACGGAGCGGTGAAAAGAAAGAATGTATTCCTATTGATTCTAAGGGAGAACGAAGGACGGAGTGGAGGATGGAGGCGGATCGGTTGGAACGCGGGCTAGCCGGCCGGGAGGTTCGATTCCTCCCCGATTCCTATTTACTCGATCCATTGTTCCCTTGTTCGTGCTTAAGGTTCATAGTCCTTTAGCTCTTATTACAGTGGTTGACAGTGGCTTATGAAAGTGGTACCCCTTTCTTTACTTTAAACAGTGGTTTACACAGGTTGAATGATACAAGCAGGAAGCAAACAACAGGAAGAACCAGAGCGGGTGTAGATGCTCGGGAAGGAACGGGAGCTGAAGCAACAGGAATTGGTCAACGAGTAGGAAGACTTGGAAAAAGGTGGCTAACACTAATATGCCTATCAACTACTATGGTGGTCATCATCGCTATGGCATGCACTGTGGCATGTTCTATGGTGCCTAGCCTATGCTGCTGGCCAACTACAGATCGATAGTGAGATTATGATGCTATGCAGTGACGGATGCTCGTAATAGAGATTCTGATCTTCGTTATCGGGAGTAAGATCCAGAATTTACTTCAAGTAGGGATCCTAGTGCTAGTGGTGATCGGGGTTCTGTCTTTCGTGATCGTTAGGAAGAGCCGGATGCTAGTGATCTATATTTTTATGTTTGGGATCGAAAGATTCTGATGTTCGTAAGCGAGACCCAGATCCTCCAGTAGCACCAGCAACAGCAAATAAGCTACCACCTGATGCAGTCTTTCGATCTTTTTGGGTTGCATGCCCAAGGCAATGTTTTTTGTAATTGAGATGGATTGATCTTCGCTATCGTGCCTCTTCCATCCCTTCGGTCCTCGCTCTAACTTAGAACTTATAGCATATAGGCTACCTACGGTTTCCCAGTAAGAACATTAAGAATAGTCCAGGATGCGGGATAAGCGCTGTTAAAGACTGAATTGCGTAAGTAAGAGAATCTTTATTAACAGCACAGCTCATCTTCCGCACCAGTAGTCAGTCTTCTCTATAAGCAATTCTCAATGCCTATAGTATCCGTCTTTTTTTTCAGTCTACCGTGCGTGGCTAGCTTATTGTTAATCAATAATCCCAGTGTAGGCTTTTTCGTTCCGTAAACTACACTCGCTATATGTTTAAGCAATCCCTCTTTCTGAAGCATTGAGCAAGGCAAAAAAAAAAGTAAGCCATTGAACTTTAGAGTTCCCTGTGTTAAGAGAAGAACTTGCTTTATTAACTGCAACTATCAAACCCCGGGATTTCAGATGAAAGAATGAGTTAAGAAGAGAGATCCCATTGTTTCTAGATACCCGTGAAAGTGACTCCTTTACTTTACTTGGGGCATGCCCCTAATAAATAAACTTCCTATGGCAAATGCCAAAGCCAAGCTTACTTAATTGAATCTTTTAGTTTGAAAGCACAGTGGAATCTGGATCTGCGAGATATGGATATGAAAGAGGATATGCTCGAACCGGACCGCATCTCTAGTTGCACATAGATAATCTGCTGGTGGACCCCCTTTCCTTTCTTTGATTCAAAACTCGGTCGAATACGTCGTTCACCTTTGTGGTGGATCGACGAGAGTGCGCCTAGCCAGGAGTGTGATTGGTGTCACCTTCCGTGCGCTAGCTGTGCCTTTGCCGGATGTTTATTCGCCCACTCCTTCACAGAGCGATGACTAAGAGTCGGGAATTCTCATTTAGTAGAGCCTGAAAGCCGCGCTTGGCTTGATTCCTACCACGGACGGGGATACGTTTCATCCATATCGCCGGCCTCACATGGACGGAGATGCTTATGCTTATCATATCACGGCTTCCTAAGATGCTAACACAGGGGCAACTATTGCTACGGGAGCTTATTGGTGGAGCAAGAAGAGTGGAGTAATGTCCACGTGGAAATTTATTTTTTTTCATTTGAATTAAACATCAAGAGCTTCCTCGTTTCGTACTCAACTCAATCAGTAGATCAATGATTCGAATGCGCATCCCTATCCAGTCAATAAAGAAAGATTAGGTTCGCGCTTCAGCCTTTATTTGATTCGAAAGAAAAACGAAGAAATCTCGTTGTCGCGGGCAGGCCTATGTACCATCTGTATACTCGAGAGACGAGTTGACAGGAAGAGAGTAATAAAACATGGTCAGGTCATCTGGATCGTTTCATCGAGCAACAAATGGGTGGGCGACCCTTCTTGCTTGGCCGTCAAAGAGAGGATAGGAATTGGCTTAACTATCGGAGTTGCTAGCAGATCGAAATCGGAGGGAATCAGTGCCAATCAGTCACTTATACAGCCAGCCTTGGAATCAGATCAGTCATTCCAGCAAACGTAGGCTTTAAAGCCGGAGTGCGTCAGGTTGCTTCTTCGAGTCGATCCATATCAAATAGCTTGATTGGTCGAATGACCAGGAGGGGCTAAAGCCATTCACCGCCTTTTCCAAAGGATTCTCGCGTCCCCTTTCCTTCCTAAAATCTGCCTCCAGCAAGATATCGATATATGATGAAGACTCCAGTCGTCGGTGAAATCGAACCTAGGTTTCGGGGAGCTGGGCAGAAGGAAAAAGATGCCGTCTAGCTACGGATCATAGTGACCGCTATTAAAGAGCATCACGTGCGAGCTAAAAAGATCGTTTGCCCAAATGCCAAAAGCAAATGAACCAATTCACTTGAGTGAAAAGGAGGGCTTTTCCTTCTTTCATCTCAAGCTCCCGCATCACCCGATTGAGTCTTATCATCGGCAACAGCCAAGCCCATTTTGTTTAAGGGCTGGGCAAAGCTCTGAAATACTCGAGATTGTCTCCTTCTAATCGAGGCAAGGATTTCTTAAATGAAAGGAAGCTTTTTTCAGGCTCTTGGCAGTTAACGAAATGTCATCTAAGAGCAGATGCCCTCCTCCTCACCGACTCTTCCACTCTAAGCTTATTACTAGGCCAAATTTCATAGTTATCCGAGATAGAAAGAAGTAGGTCTCGCTTTCTGTGCGGCATGAACCCACTGATTGGAAGACAATACCTATAGGGGGCTGGTAATTGAAATCCGAATAAGCTGGTCAAGTAGAAGGAACTCCCAGAGTGTGAAGCCCCTTGGAGTAGGGGTAGGGGGATGAGACTTGGTCTGGGGCAATTGCACCGTTCTCTCCCTCCGCACATGACTAATCGAGAACGAACTTCGCAATTAGAATGACTCGACCTTCTCAGGCACTGCGGAATGGTCCCAGAAAGGAGTCGAAGATTCCAGTCCTGTCGAAGGCTAAGTCCCTGGAATCTTCGACAGTAGGGTCAGAATCAACCTAGTTCTCATAGCAGGGAGTAGCGACTGCTTAGTCTGGTAAGCTTGTGCTGCAATTCCTTAATTGACTTGCTCTTGGACTTTGTTCCAGACTGGTAGGCAGCTTGTGTGCGGGGTGAAAGGACGAGAACCTGCTGGCATCGATACCGCCTTTCTTTAGGGACTGACTTCTTCATTAGCTGTCATCACTCTATGGGCTAGCCCGCTTGAGCGAGTTCCTCACGATTGCTCCTTGTGATGCAGGGGACTCCCTATCAAGCCCTCTTGATCAATTTGAGATAATCCCATTGATAAAGGAGAATCTTTCTCTTTTTGCATTCGTTTTCTTAGTAATTTTAACCTTGCTGTTCTACATATACAAGAGGGGGTTCATCAAGCAACATTTCAAATACGTGGAATTGGTAATTGAGTTCAATAGTGATAAGGGTCATAATATATATTGTTCCAAGTTTTGCGTGTCCCATAAAGGAAGAGTTATGGAATTTTACCAAAAGGAAAAAGAAGGAAGTCCTCAAGGGGAATCTTATATTGAGAAGGAAGGATATAAAAAGGATAAGGGAATCCTTAATGGGTTTGTTGAAATGGAGAAAAGGCAAGAACGATAAAGGCGACGGCGCACGTTTACCTACAAGGCGTATTGGTTATAACATTTGAATTTCTCTTACATTCCACGTTTCCGAAACGGATCCTATCAAATATTTTACATTTTCTATGATCATCTCTATTTTAGGTATTCGGGGAATCCTCCTTAATAGACGAAATATTCCTATTATGTCAATGCCAATTGAATCAATGTTATTAGCTGTGAATTCGAACTTTTTGGTATTTTCCGTTTCTTCGGATGATATGATGGGTCAATCATTTGCTTCATTGGTTTCAACGGTGGCAGCTGCGGAATCCGCTATTGGGTTAGCCATTTTCGTTATAACTTTCCGAGTCCGAGGGACTATTGCTGTAGAATTTATTAATAGCATTCAAGGTTAAACATGACTCCTAGAGAATTACCAAAATACGAAGTTCTCTTTTCTCCTTTCGTTCTCTTCTTTCTTTTTGATTTTTACTTGGTTGGCAGGGTCAGGGCCTTTCTCGCTGGGCGAGCGCATCCGATTGATTCTAAAGTCCTTTCCTAAACCACTTCCCGTTCAGTTGCTGAAAGATAGATAGAACCTTTCTAACTAAATGAGATTGAGTTCCACGAATATGCCTAGAAAGATGCTATTTGCTGCTATTCCATCTATTTGTGCATTAAGTTCGAAGAAGATCTCAATCTATAATGAAGAAATGATAGTAGCTCGTTGTTTTATAGGCTTCATCATATTCAGTCGGAAGAGTTTAGGTAATACTTTCAAAGTTACTCTCGACGGGAGAATCCAGGCTATTCAGGAAGAATCGCAGCAATTCCCCAATCCTAACGAAGTAGTTCCTCCGGAATCTAATGAACAACAACGATTACTTAGGATCAGTTTGCGAATTTGTGGCACCGTAGTAGAATCATTACCAATGGCACGCTGTGCGCCTAAGTGCGAAAAGACAGTGCAAGCTTTGTTATGCCGAAACCTAAATGTTAAGTCAGCAACACTTCCAAATGCCACTTCTTCCCGTCGCATCCGTCTTCAGGACGATCTAGGCACAAAGTTTCACTTATTAGTTAGGAGGAGATTTTGCCCCCAGTGTATCTCGAAAGCAGAAAAAATAGAACTCATTCGAGAGAGCTTGGTGGTCTTAAGAATGGTTCGGGTGGGGGGTTCTATTAAGAATAAATAAGACGAATAGAATCTAATTCATGTTCATGCTAACAGAAGAGCGGATCCAATACACAGACAACTTCTTTCTCAAAAAGTACTTGCTGCACTTCTTTCTCATGAAGCTGCTTTGCAAGAAAGGAGTTAGTTCCCTCCGGGGGTGGGGTTCTGAGAGCCCATGCTTCCTACGCTCCAGCCCTTAGCCCTTAACTCCTTAGCACAAGCACTAAGTAAGCCCGTGAAGGCCTTCAATATCGCACCTACTAGGACTGAAATTTCGTTTTCGAAGAGGACTACTTCTTTCTTTTCTGTACGCTAGGGTCGTTCGGGCGGAAAACCGAGTTGCGTACTGGGTTAAGCTTAGTCCTTTGGACCTTTCAATCAATCTCGCAACTTTTTTAGATTAGCTAGGGCCGCCCGCACGCTTTAAGGGTTGTTGAAGGTATTGCACTAAGAAAGACTCCTGCCGTTGCTATGCTAAAGGTAATATTTTCTTTGAAAGCCGCTCCAGCAATTTATTTAAAAAAAGAAGAGCAAGACAAGAAAGATAAGGCTCGAAAGCTGCGAATAAAGTCGAGCTGCTCTAATCGAGCTGTGAAATCGGTGTGGTGAGGTATTGGAAGTGTTCAGCGAATTTAGATAAAGACACTAAAAAAGAGCACCGTGCTATACTGGCGGAGCTTCAGCAAAACTAGGTAGGTAGCTTTCGCTAATGAGAGATGGATTTGGGGATTCGATTAGGTCTCCTAATTCATGGAATTCGTTTTCTCTTTATTAGTTTATTTTTAAAGCAGCATTCTCCCTTGACTCGATCTTTCATTGAATTATCGATAGAACGTTGATCAATATTCAGGAAGAGATCGAGGATCACAGCAGGATCCTATCTGATCTTTGTCAACACAGGACTCGAAGCCCCCTGCTCAAACTAAAGGGTAATCCTTCGGAATTGAAAATTCCTATCTTTCGGATTTCTTATATTAATTATAGTGGAGGGGAGAAGACTCATTTTGAATTCTATTATCTATATAGGGGGGGAGCCATTGTGAAGCCTAGAGAGGCGGAAGCGGCAAATCGCTTCTACCGAGTTCCACAACAGCAGCTTAGCTTAGTAGCTTAACTCTTTCTACTGGCGTGGCGCTGCTGGATGCTTCTGATCAATAGAACAGGAAGAGGGGTAAGCCAAAAAGAAAGACCACCAAAAGTAACGACCACCAAGATACGCATAGTGATTCGATCTTTTGATCACCCATTTTTGGAAAACCATTTTGGGGGGCTTCAGCCTTACACACGGAAGATTGGATTGCCTGAATCACGAGTCTTATATACTGTGTTACGATCACCTCATATTGATAAAAAGTCCAGAGAACAATTTGAAATGGAAATAAAGAAAAAATTTCTGATCATAAAAACAGAAAAGCATGAATTGCGCAAGAAGTTCTTTCGGTTAAAACGCCGTGCGACTCGGAGGACATAAGACTTCTTGGTCAAGCCAAAATGCCGGCAGAATGCTCCTACCCCACCATGCCTGGCCCTTTACCTTACCTTAAGAAAGAAGAAATGGGGGTATGAAGCGTGGGAAAGAATGAAGTGTCTGATACAACAGGTAACCTTAAGGAGTGGCGGCAAAGCTCTTGATTGATCAACGCGAGTGAACTGTGCTTAGACGCTTCGTAAAACCGCACCGATCTACGAGAGGAGCTGATGGATGAGTAGGCTTCCCCTTTCGATTTACGGAATGTGATCTGGGACACGATGGGGGTTTGCGTGCCTCGGTAGGAAAGAGATCACCGGAGTATAGCACAAGATCGCCTTTTTTTTTTCTTGCTGCCATGGGGTCGACCTGTAAACAAGGTAAACCCAATGGGAACCAAAAACGGGAGGGTACCACATTGATTGACATTGGGCAGAAGACGATCCAAAAAGCGAAGGCTCACCCAGCTGAGATCGGCAGTGAGGGATGCTTACCTTCTTCTTAGAGAAAGGGGCAACCTATCTTACTAATAATAAAGGGGGTGGCATCGACTGGGGTTTTACACCCAGTTGGTGTAAGGGATGAATCACCCTTTGCGGTCGGATTGCCAGAAATGGTGCCGACTGTCCATGAGGCGAACAATCGGTAGCGAGATACAGATCCGGAGAGATCTGGGTCTTCTATCTCAACATTTGGTTGTTTAACCTCACTCCACGACACATGGAGTCCTATTTGTTTGGTTTGGTTAACTAGGTGCCCCCCCACGACTGATGCGACATTCAGTCGTTTAGGCGAGTTTTGGTGTTTATTAAGATAAACCAGTTTGTCAAATGAATCCGGTTGGATTCGCAAATGTCTTATACTTGAGTATTGACATTGGAGGGCGGTGATCTGGAAGCCATCCCAGTGGAGGTTAGTCCAATGACTGACTTCTGCATCAGGTACCCCGGATAAGGAAAGACATGAAAATGAATTTTTCCAGGTATTTGTTTGACAAACTGTTGTCTCTTAAGACCATCAAATGGCACAATATTTTGGAAAATCTTATTAGTATTCTAGATACTAATAATAGCTACCGACGGTCTGACCAAGGAACTCTGTATAGGAGCATACCTCGTAGCCAGGTAATTCAGTTAAACCGACGATCTGGCCCTCTGTTTACTGCTTTCTATCTAAAACAAGCAGCTACTTGCTGTAAGCAAGCGTATGCAGGGGTCAGTCAGTCGCACAGTTTATTACCTGTGGCCAGTGTCTCTGACGACCCTAAGATTATACCTTCCTTCCATCGCAAAATGATTATGAAGAAGGATCAGAAGGCCGACTTATGGGTTCATATATATCTGTCTTTAGTCTTTGTCGGGCTATTCGCCTGGCGAAACGGATTGACAGATCGATATTGAAATCGATAGTCACCCCTTCCACCGGTCTGCCAAGACAGTCTCAATTAAAAAATGAGATTGTCGCTTTATCTAAAGACCTGATCCTGAGGTACTGTCCTAGTTTTCTCTCAACTCCCTTGTGTCAGGGGGTACGTTGGGAGCCAACTTGGAAAGCGAGACCTTAGTGGAGGCCGTAAAGGTGAAAAGACGCGTGGAGGAATATTCTACCCTACCATCTGCGTCATGAAATCGTTTGGTTTGTACATCAATAGCCATTGTGACTATGATGCAGGGTTTCCTCTATGGTCCCCCTTTATCCGATACCCTTATGACCAAAAGAATTAAGAGATATCTCCATGGTCTACAGAGACCGCTGAGAGTACCATCCACTCTCTTTCGGGTCTAGACACTTCGGTGAGTCTATTGACTCAGGCTCCCCTGGTAGACTATCGCAATCTACCGAGGCTGGCGCTGGTAAGAGACAGATATTCGCCATAGGTCACTTTGTGAATAAAAGGGTATTGAAGCCTCTTCATGATTTCCTCATGGACACGCTTCGGTCTATCCCAATGGATGGAACTTTTCATCAGCTCCGACCGTTCGTTGGATAGATGAAAAGGTTTCAGTAAGGTTTATTCTTTTGACTTGAAGTCTGCCACCGATAGGTGGCCCCTCAGTCTGAAGACTAACCACCTTATTAGAACTTTCTTTGGTGGTAAGTCTTTTGGAGATTGTTTAGATGCAATCTTCAGCAGATCTATGAAGTACCCTTTCTTCGCTCAGTTCGAGGTGTCGTATTCTTTAGAGTAGGACAACCTCTTGGCTTTCTGTCTTCTTGGCCTCTCTTCACTTTAACACATCACTTAGTGATGTTTTATTGTGCAGATAAGGTGTACCCAGGACAGCGCTTTACTAGGTATGCCATTCTTGGAGACGATGTTTGTATCGCCGACGAGAATGTGGCCTCTCTTTATCGCCAGACAGTAAATGATCTAGGTCTCGCAATAAGAAAGGGGGTGAGATAGGCGACAGGTAGCTTGCTTCCAAGCCGGCCCGGCCGCGAGGAAGAGATCTTTGCCGGTGCTGACTTGGATCTCGGGTGACGGAATAAGGCGCCCAGAAGCGACGAGCAGTCGCGGTCGAAGCTTGGCTCTAGGCGATAGGCTAGCAGTAAGCTTGGCTACAGCGAAGCGCTTACCAAGCGCGAAGGATTCGTTCCTCTCCCAGCAAGAGGATGCGCGCCTTCACTTAAAAGAGCTAACGCGCTTGACTTTACCAAGGCTTTCTCAGGGGCTCGTTAGCGGGTCGAGCTCAAACCTTAGCCACTTGAGCCGTATGCGGGGGAACCCGCACGTGCGGTTCTTAGGGGGGAGAGCTAGTAGGAACCATCCTATCCCAATAGCGAATATTTGGAGCTCAATATGAAATCCTATTTTCTTGCAAGACCCGTTCGGATAAGGGAAAACTCCAGAGATTGCTTCGAAGTAAGATCCTTGCGTTGACCCTTTCCTGAACCAGAACCGGGGGGGAGGGGTTGAGAGGAAAGAAAAGGGGATCCCAATTTCCCATCAATCAATAAAGTGAGGGCTTTCCGGACCTTCCCCACCCCTCTTTCCATTCTTCCTTCCCCTCTCACCCCCCCTTTTTCAAGAAAGAAGCCCCGCTCCCTAAGAAGGGGCCCCTCTCTGATAAGGAAGGAAACGAAAGAATCTCCATTTTATGACAAATCCGGTCCGATGGCTGTTCTCCACTAACCACAAGGATATAGGGACTCTCTATTTCATCTTCGGTGCCATTGCTGGAGTGATGGGCACATGCTTCTCCGTATTGATTCGTATGGAATTAGCACGACCCGGCGATCAAATTCTTGGTGGGAATCATCAACTTTATAATGTTTTAATAACGGCTCACGCTTTTTTAATGATCTTTTTTATGGTTATGCCGGCGATGATAGGTGGATCTGGTAATTGGTCTGTTCCGATTCTGATAGGTGCACCTGACATGGCATTTCCACGATTAAATAATATTTCATTCTGGTTGTTGCCGCCAAGTCTCTTGCTCCTATTAAGCTCAGCCTTAGTAGAAGTGGGTAGCGGCACTGGGTGGACGGTCTATCCGCCCTTAAGTGGTATTACCAGCCATTCTGGAGGAGCAGTTGATTCAGCAATTTCTAGTCTTCATCTATCTGGTGTTTCATCCATTTTAGGTTCTATCAATTTTATAACAACTATCTCCAACATGCGTGGACCTGGAATGACTATGCATAGATCACCCCTATTTGTGTGGTCCGTTCCAGTAACAGCATTCCCACTTTTATTATCACTTCCGGTACTGGCAGGGGCAATAACAATGTTATTAACCGATCGAAACTTTAATACAACCTTTTCTGATCCCGCAGGAGGGGGAGACCCCATCTTATACCAGCATCTCTTTCGGTTCTTCGGTCATCCAGAGGTGTATATTCCCATTCTGCCTGGATCCGGTATCATAAGTCATATCGTTTCGACTTTTTCGGGAAAACCGGTCTTCGGGTATCTAGGCATGGTTTATGCCATGATCAGTATAGGTGTTCTTGGATTTCTTGTTTGGGCTCATCATATGTTTACTGTGGGCTTAGACGTTGATACCCGTGCCTACTTCACCGCAGCTACCATGATCATAGCTGTCCCCACTGGAATTAAAATCTTTAGTTGGATCGCTACCATGTGGGGGGGTTCGATACAATACAAAACACCCATGTTATTTGCTGTAGGGTTCATCTTTTTGTTCACCATAGGAGGACTCACTGGAATAGTCCTGGCAAATTCTGGGCTAGACATTGCTCTACATGATACTTATTATGTGGTTGCACATTTCCATTATGTACTTTCTATGGGAGCCGTTTTTGCTTTATTTGCAGGATTTCACTATTGGGTGGGTAAAATCTTTGGCCGGACATACCCTGAAACTTTAGGTCAAATCCATTTTTGGATCACTTTTTTCGGAGTTAATCTGACCCTCTTTCCCATGCATTTCTTAGGGCTTTCGGGTATGCCACGTCGCATTCCAGATTATCCAGATGCTTACGCTGGATGGAATGCCCTTAGCAGTTTTGGCTCTTATATATCCGTAGTTGGGATTTGTCGTTTCTTCGTGGTCGTAACAATCACTTCAACCAGTGGAAATAACATAACAAGGGCGAACATTCCTTGGGCTGTGGAACAAAATTCAACCACACTGGAATGGCTGGTACAAAGTCCTCCAGCTTTTCATACTTTTGGAGAACTTCCAGCTATCAAGGAGACGAAAAGCTATGTGAAGTAAAAGAAGAAAAGGTCGCCGACTGCTACTAAGAACCTAACAGAACTTTTCAAAATGTGGGTTCCAACAGAGTTGAGGACCAACTTCGACTTTCAGAGTTAGGAAAGCAAGCTCAGTTCAGAATGGCTACTTACCAACAGAGGATAGCGAGGTACTACAAGGCCAGAGTTCAATTTGGAAATTGGATCGAGCTGAGCCGGAGCTGCTCCTACTGACTATGACTGGACAGCAGTGGACTCTTTCTCAAAGTCTGACCCTGCCACCTATATTTGATTGGATGAAGCAACCATCACTGAAGCAATGGATTTAGTAGCCAGCTCAACTCCATTTAACAGGTTAGTAGCGAAAGGTAAGGCGAGTGGACGAGAAGAAGGAGCAAGCCCTCTTAAGTGAAGGGAAGAGAATCAAGGCTATTTTACTTTACTAGACTAGCTACCGAGCTGACTCAACTCAAGGAAGCCGGAAAGAAAGGGCTTCAAGACAGCTTCGGCAACATAAACTCGAGCTGAGGAATACGGAAGAGAAGCGGATTCAACTCAATCTTAGCCTAAGAGCAGTTCAGAGAAGAGAATCAAAGGTCAACGGCCAATGGAGGATTTATCCCCCCCCCCCGGATTCATCTTAAACCGACCGAGATGACATCCAGCACGAGAGCAAGAAAAGGAAATGGTCTCCGTGCAGCTTCAAGTCACGCCACTCTCACATAGAATCATGGTCACATCTGTAGTATATATAGTTTCTAGAAGCGGAATGCCAATCGACACTGGTAGCCATCGGGATTGAGTTCAGCTGCTTTTTACGATACTGACGAATGAGTAAACGGAAGAATTAATCAGATGAGCTCCAGTCTGGACTCTCATTGGTCAAACAGGCGCAACGGGCCAAGAGAGAATAAAAGGACACCAGAAGAGAAGAGCAAGAAAAAGAGCTGTATGATAAGAGTCCTTATCCTACCCACCCCATTTTTTTAGTTTATGGGAGTAGCAAGAACAGCTCAATTTCAAAGGTGAGCCGCGTACCAAAGAGCTCGATAAGCTATTCTTTTTTTCAGTCCGGTTGACTCGATAGGAAGAAAAGAGCATCAAGGTTTTTCGAAGGCTTCAAGCCCTGTTTCAGCGGAGAGCATGGATTCCCCTGGCACCTCTCTTCCACAGGCACGTTTCAAGAAGGTGCCTACACTCTAGTGTACAAAGTGGCATAAAGTGATTCTTTTCGGGTTCGGTCAGGAGGGACAAAAGAGAGATGCTTTCTATCAGTCAAAAGCAGATACCGCCCCCCCCTCATGCTCCCACGGTCCGCTTACCGAGGAATAGAAAGGGAGGACCGGGGGCCAGAGCAAGTTGGGTTGGGGTATAGAGCCGTAAGCGCGGTGGGGGGGTGACAGAGGACGTGCTCGTACGGTTCAAAGAAGGGTATGATCAACGAGTTGATTGTTGGGAACTTTCACTCCTCTATATTCGAAATATGCCTTTCTAGGAGCATTACGATCTGCAGCTCAAATGGTCTCTTATGAAGTCTCTATTGGTCTTATTCTTATTGTGCGCCTTGTGGTGAGCGCGTTTGGATCCGCGAAGGCAATCGCTCGGATGTTCCCCTAACCCAACCCGGGAACGGACCGGAGGGAACCGCAGCATGGGGAATGTCCGCGTCTCGTCGCAAGGCTCATTTCTCGTTTTTGGTCATAGGGCGGGCGGATTTATCTGATCAAGGGCCGGGGCACAAGGGTCCTGGTACTATCCAGGTGCGAAGAACCCCGGAGGTGACTGCAATGAGCAGAAATCTCACTCACCGGCCTAAACGACGAGCAAACACTCGAACGTGAGAGCAAGGGATCACCTAACGAATGGACGAGCTCCAAGGAGGGAGGAGGAAGGCAAGAACCATGCTTTCAGAGAAGTGGCGGTCCGAATCTTATCTGAACTGCGATAATAACTGACTAAGCCATGCCATAAGGGTCATTCTCCAAACGGGACGGGGTCAAGCCTTTCGATTTTTGAGTAGGTTGGGTGACAGATCGGCCATAGGAGTACTCCGGGATATAAACCAGGGCAACCAATGTCGAGCATACGACGATGCCGCCCGTTTTCATTTCGTGGAAGTCCCCGGCAGAGGAAAGGGCTGTAGGTGATGGCGCGTTCTGCTTCTTATCTAGAGAGGGGCGCTGAAATCGTTCCTATTGGGTCGTGCGTGGCAGCTGGTATAGATGAAGAAAGGCGGGCCGCTTGAACGGGCGGGACCTATTCTCTTAATAGGCGGCAAAGCTGAATAGGAAAGGGGCCGAGCTTACTGATGAGTGCCTTTTTAGCCTTTCTAAAACTAAAAAAAAGGGCTCTCTCATGTGAAGCTAACATGGCTGGCTACATACAAGTATAGCCAAATCAAGATGAGACGTGACGGACGGTAAGAGGCCGCAGCGGGACTATCATAGGAAAGCCCGCCCACGCTAGCTAACATATAAAGAGATTCCCGGATCGGATAGCAAAAGTCTCTATGTGAATCTCCCGACCAGGCCAGGCCGAATCGGGCCACCACTTGGGATGGGAATGGCTCAGCCCATATGCATCATTTGATGAAAGCACTCCAGTCGCTTCCTCGAAGTGGCTTGTCAACCACGCTTTCCCTCCCTCAAAACAATGCTCCTCACCAACCTTAACGGCCGCCTTCCTTGGGTTGGGGCAAGACAGCCATGAGTAGTTCGCTCCAGGACCCCACCCCCTCGAGAGCAGGATGCCGGCCGAGATGGAGCTGGGAGCCAACCTAGACTTTCCTGGGGCTTGCCTTGCCCCAACATCTAAATCAAATGCGGGCGCCGAAAAGGAACCAGCCCAGCCTCTTCCAGAAAGCTTTGCTTGGTAGGCGCTGCCTATTCACTTCACTCGGACAATGCTCTAAACACGAAAGTGTGACGCCCCCTTCTCCCATGCTGAGTCACAGGCAGCGCCTCGGAAAGCGCGGACGAGCCACATGCAGGGAAACTTGCACGTGTGGTTCTGGCCGGGGACCCCGGTATACTGTACTAATATGTGTAGGTCCCCGTAATTCGAGTGAGATTGTCATGGCGCAAAAGCAGATATGGTCCGGTATTCCCTTGTTCCCTGTATTGGTTATGTTCTTCATTTCTCGTCTAGCAGAAACTAATCGAGCTCCGTTTGATCTCCCAGAAGCGGAAGCTGAATCAGTTGCAGGCTATAATGTAGAATATGCGCGGGATGCGATCCTTAATAGTCCACTGTTGGCGGAAGCCAATGTCCCGGGGTCCCGGGGACTCATTCTGACTGAAACAAGGGGTGGGTCTTTACCAACTTAAAAATCGAAGATTTTAGTAAGCCAAAAAACGTGAGCGCCCCTACGCGAGCCTTATTGATTGAAAACTCAAGTAAATTTTTTATTCTATCTATATGTATTCTATTAATGCGCTCAAGCATGCGAAGAAAGCAACAAGCGATAAAAGCCCTTTCTATGTTATTAGTAAAGAGCTTTTCTTGCTTGTTTAGTAAAGTCACGCTTTTCATTTTGATAGGAGTAGGTGCTTGCTGGGGCAGGGCACTCTTCATTCTTCATTCGAAACTAATGAATGTCGGGTCGGGGTTTCTGCCTTGTTATCCAAAAGGGAGTTGGGTAAAGCAAACTCCCTCCTTGGACGAGCACGGGGCTTAGTCAAGTAGAACCGGGTTGCGCTGCTTGATGCTCCGATCGAAAACAAATCAGTGGGGCCATGCCGGTACGACTGAATATGCGTTAAAAAGGTCAATCCCTCCCCTACGACACCAACCAAAAAAAACCGGGCCGAACTTATAACAGCCCGCCCGCTTCCATAGAACAATATCGTGGCAACGTAGACCTCAGTGGTCATATTGGATCTTTGGGAACCATCACAAGTGCGGCCGGCCTATATTTAAACGAGAATGCCGTGTCGTCCAGCGGAGCCTAGAAGAAGGTGACTCGCGCAGACAGCTGACTCATAGAAAGGAATAGCCAAACCAACCCACCCAGCTGGCTGGTCAATCTCAGAGATCTTATCGGCCGGCAAACCGGAGACGGACGACCACGGTCCCGACCTTATCAGCACCGGAGGTGTACTAATCAATGAACCCCCGAAACCTACTTTCTTTTCTTACAAAAGAAACCAAGCCTAACCGGTCACGACATGTTGTTGATATTGATTGAGTTTGAGGGACTTTCGCTGACTAAATCCATCCATAAACCTAGACCCCGGCGACTCTCGTAACCAAAGCGTCAAGACAACAGCCAAAGGTGACCTTTGGATTCTTAAGTAGGTAGGGGGCAAAGAGGAGCACGTAGGAATGCCGACCACTACATAAGCCACTGGTGGCTGAGAGAAAGCGAGCAGCACCTTGTATAGGTTGGGCGGAGCTTGAAGAAGCGAGCCCCTATCAGAGAAAGCCATTGCGCGCTAGCCTAGCTAGCTAGCGTTTTTCAGCTGGCTGTTATGTTAGTTGTAGCGCGCCTTCCCTCCTTCTCTCACTTCGGAAAGATTTCGCAGTCTTTTCTTTGGATGACCTGGTCGAGAGAGTACGATACATCGGTGTAAAAGATGGAGTGGGATCTGTGAGGTTGGTTATAGTAAGGCCTGGCCGGAAAGTGTTCTTGCCTCTATCATTGAAGGAAAGGTTGGTCAACAATTTGGAGAGTTTGCTTCTACACGGAAACGAAGACTTTCGAAAACAAAGATTAAACCGGGAAGAAAAAAGGGGAAAAAGTAAATAAAGTGCGCATATGGCACGAAAAGGAAATCCGATTTCGGTAAGACTCGATCTGAATCGTAGTTCAGATTCAAGTCGGTTCAGTGAGGGCGACCGCGAAAGTCACCGAAAGGGTCAGTCTTTTCCTTCAGTTTGTCCTATATATGTTGAATAAAAAAGCTTGGGAGGACGTTGCAGATGTCCGGGACGGACACGACTTCTTCTAACGCTAGAAGACCACTGGAAGACACCCGGGACCAGAGCATGTCGTGAAAGAAGCACACTGGGCGTGCTTCGACCGTGTCTCCGGGGCACAGTTGAATGTAGATATCATGAACGCGAGGTGCAGGATACCAGGCCGAGAAACCCGGGCAACCACCCCCTATGTGCCGATCGCTAGCGCATCCAGGGCCCCGGCGCCCAGCGGAGCTGGAGAGGCCTAGCCTGATCTGAGAAGTGCTAATTCGGTTCGGATAGACTTCATTCAAGAACGCCGCCGCCCCTGGAATCAATAAGAAAACAAGTGCTAAGTTTCAGATCAGTGAATAAACCGAAACGAAAGAATAAAGAGACCTTTATCGCTCGGCGCCTAAAGCGCACTATGCTCCGCTTCAACAAATGAGAGTTTTCGGTGGAACCGGTGAACCACGCGAGCTGGTTAGATGCGTGGGACAGAGGGCTCATAGTACCTGCTAGCGCAGCTATGCAGTGGAAGGGAAGGAGCCTAAATCGACCCCCTTCTTTTTAATTTGAAAAAGAAAAAAGCAGTACAAAGAGATTAGACTCTCGGATGAGACTAAGCAGCCACCGACCGTTCCGACGCGCCCCTGACCTATTTTTTTTATTAATACCGAAAACCTATCTAAAATGGAGCCTAGTTTAGGCTGTCAAACAAATGAGAAAATGGAAAATTTTTAATATAACCACTAGTAGGGATATGGATGGAGTCTCGCTCAGTAAAGAGAGTTGTAGATTCGTAGAAAAGGAGAGGAGCCTTGACTTTCTATGATGTTATTAGTCAAGAAGCGCTAACGCTGCAATCTTTCTAAAGCAAGAAGCGATAAACTTGACTTTGAGAAAGAAGGTGCTTGTTGCCGCTTTCTTTTTTTAGTAAGTAAACTTGTTTTGTTTTATAAGGCGAAAGGTTGCTATTTGAATAATGATTATAGCGTTAGCGCTTTCGTTTTCAATCAGTTTAGGCTTGACTTATTCGAACCGAACGATAGCGGCTTAAAGCTAAGCCTATCACGAGCAGCGTCGCTGCTTGATCGGCGGGGAGAAGCATCTCAAAGTATGGGGCAAAGGATCAAGCGCTTTGACTTTGTCTCCCGGGATTCACCACAGGTTGGGTTTGAGAGCCGTGTGATGGGTGACTATCCAGCACGGTTCGGAGAGCACTTTAAGTCTGCGTAGGTGAATGGAAGCCCCTCTTGAAAGCAAGAAAGAAGCGGCTATTCCCACGGCGGAGTCACCATTGACTCTATTTATTATTATGGTAAATTAGTGTATCAAGATGTCAATCTGAGATCTTATTTCGGTTCGATACGTCCACCTGCGAGACTAACCTTTGGCTTTCGTCTCGGTAGGTGTATTCTTATACATTTTCCCAAAAGAACATTCATTCATTTCTTTCTTCCCCGTCGACCACGACGACTGAAACGACGCAAAAAATCCAGACCCGGAAAGGAGAAGGGCCGGCGGTGGGCATTTGGGAAAGTCGGGCCGATCGGGTGTCTTCATTCCAGCGACAATACAGAAGAAGAACGAAACGAAGTGAGAGGCCGGAGGGCAGGGAAAAGAGTCGAGTCGATCAGGCTCGACGACCGGGAGAAGCAAAACGAAATTCGGATTTGGCCGAAAAAAGAAGCAACGCTATGGATACCATGACCGATCACCATCGATAAAGAAGAATCTTTCTAAATCACTTCGGGTCAGCGGGGCCTTCAAGCATCCGAAATACGCCGGGGTTGTCAATGACATAGCGTTCCTGATAGAAAATGACGACTCCTTCAGAAAAAGGAAGTTCTTTAAGTTATTTTTACCCAATAAGTCCCGCTCCGACGGCCCGACGAGTCATCTATTTAAAAGGACCCCTCCCTGCAGTGCGCCCCTCCTTGAATTATTCGGTAATGCAATACTTATTGAATAGAAAGAACCAAATGCATTTCGACCCCGTCGTAGTTCTCAATCATTTCGTGGCACCGGGCGTGGCTGAACCATCAACGATGGG
Source organism: Vigna unguiculata (assembly GCF_037176805.1). Classification (NCBI taxonomy): domain Eukaryota; kingdom Viridiplantae; phylum Streptophyta; class Magnoliopsida; order Fabales; family Fabaceae; genus Vigna; species Vigna unguiculata. Next base: position 38,554 of record NW_028196860.1, read on the forward strand.
GGGAGCGAAACAGGGAAGAGGCTTAGATAAGAGAATACGTTCTCGCATCGCTTTTTTTGTAGAAAGCTCGACCAGCGAGAAAAGTGTTTGGCCGAAGCCAAAAAGAGGTTGACCCCACTTCATTCGCTTGGCGAATGATCTTCGCTTCGCGGGAACAACAAAAACAACCATCTCGCTCTTTCCTTTCTTCGGTGCTACCTTTTTCTTTCCAAGGGATAGAGTGGGTTTTTATAAGAACCTTTCTTTTGAGGATGCCCGGGAACCACTCCTAGGTAAATTAAGGATCAAATGTTGGAACCTCATGGGTAAGGATAAGGTAATGGAATTGATAGAGAAATTAATAGACCTAGGTAGGATAGGAGAATGGATAAAGGGAATAGAGATGATGATAGAGATCATACTGAGAAACAGAAGAATTCCGTACGGGTACAACTCTTATTTGAACGAAGTGAAAAAAATGCGATCTTTGTTGTCTAATAGAACAAACACGAATACCTTAATTGAGTCGGTCAAGATCAAATCTGTTTATCAAAGTGCTTCTCCGATTGCTCAAGACATTTCTTTTCAACTGAGAAAGAAAACAAGATCATTTCGTTCCATTTTTAGTAGAATAGTTAAGGATATTCCATTAGTAATGAAAAAAGGGGTTGAGGGGATCCGTATATGTTGTTCAGGTCGATCAGAAGGCGCAGAAATAGCTAGAACTGAATGCGGAAAGTATGGAAAAACATCTCATAATGTATTTAACCAGAAAATCGATTATGCTTCTGCGGAAGTATCTACTCGTTACGGAATCTCAGGTGTCAAAGTGTGGATTTCATATAGTAAAAAAAAAAGGGGACGTGCTATATCCGAAA
>NW_028196861.1:0-7500 GCF_037176805.1 Vigna unguiculata
ATTTCGTCGACCAATTTTTCCTAATTCACATCTTTGTTGAAAAAATTTTTTTTGTAATTCTTTCCATAAAGATTCAGAAAATACCGGATCTCCGCCAACACAAGCAAATTGTCGATAAAACTCCAAAATGGCATTTTCTTTTGACCCAATTTTTTTTTTATCCTTATCATTTAGGAAAGACACGAAAATTTCAGGATAACAAACATTTTCTAGAATTTCGCTTAAATTCGAACCCATAGCTGATGATAGAACTAGAATAGATATTTTCTGTTTCCTACTCACACGAGCCCATATCCTTGCTTTTTTATCAATCTCTAATTCTAATCTACCCCCCCAGTCTGATATTATAGTGCCAGTATAGACCGGAATTCCGTTAGGGTCCAATTCTGAACGGTAATAGATACCAGGACTTTGCAATATTTGATTGATTACTATTCTGTATATTCCATTTACTATAGAAGTTCCCAGAGAATTCATTAGAGGAATATTTCCAACAAAAATAGTTTGTTTTTGTATATCTCTACTACTTTTCCAAATTAATCCCGCGGATATATATAATTCAGCAGAATATGTAAGTGATTCATATACAGCATCTTTTTCGTTTATCAAGGGTTCTAATAATTGATATGTTTCGGCAAATAATTGAAATTCAATTTCTTGATCTGTATCCTCAATTTTTGGAAACTTAAAAAGCCCTTCTGTTAAGCCCCGATCAATGAACCTACAAAACCCTTCAAATTGTATCTGATTCAATCCAGGTAGTGTAGACATTTCTTCATTTTCACTCCCAAGCATTTTCAATTTCCCCGTGAATTTTATCGAAAAATATTCCACGATTTGCTGTCATGCTTCATCAAATCACATGAATCCATTTAGCAATATTGGAATTTCTATTCTTTATACTGAATTACATGAAATCTTACCTAATCCCGTGTATCAAATATTTCTTAGTGTATGAAATACCTATTATGAAAAGAGAAAGAAATATTAGAATTTGATACTCAACTTCGAAGGAATTTGCAACAAAACAAACAGATAGAATCGAAAGTCTAATCTAAAAAAGGATTGGAAATTTCTACGGGCATTTCAATATTTTTTTTAGGAATCTAAAAAAATGCATTTCATTTCTATCATTATTATGATATTACATATTCAAATTCAATTGGATACAAAAAAAAATCCATTCGAAATTGTCAAGAAAAGATATATTTTGAAGTGAAGTATTTTGGAGAGAATTGGGGAGAATATGATTAGAGTATGTTATGTGTAATGTAATAAGGCTTGTATTTTTGAAACATGCATATATTTAACTGCAGCTATAGATCTGTCTCTAACTTTATTGCAGTCATATTTGTTCAGGATAACAAACACATAACATGTTGTGTGAATTTTTACAAATTTTCTATTGAAAATTGTAAAAAAAGAATAAGCACGATAATTTCTTGAAAATACCGTATAGTATTGGTATTCTATATCTATATAGATATGGATAAGATACTCGATTAGATAATATCTGTGTAACAGATCAAATTGATATTCTAGGGTTTACATATATTGAAAGTTGCTGTTATAATTAGAATGAACAAAGTTAAAAAAAAAAGCAATATTGATTGGTTATGTATCAATTTTTATTTTCTGATCTCATTAAGAAAAAAAAATTTCTATTCAAATATTCAAGAATAATTCATAAAAGAATAGTTAACGGTTGCGATTTGTCTCAAGATTGTTTTTCAATTTTTCAATAGAAAGAAAAGGGGGGAGTATTCTCAAAAACTTCATATCTATATTTTTATTGGCGGCATGGCCGAGTGGTAAGGCGGGGGACTGCAAATCCTTTTTCCCCAGTTCAAATCCGGGTGTCGCCTGATCGATAAGAAACTGTAAATGAAAGATTATATTACGTTTTTTTAGAAAACTTTTTTTCCAACAGAAGCAAGCGAGGGAAAAGGAGTCTTGAGAATTGCGTTTGATTCGAAATTATAAGCATCAGTAGCTTAAAAAATGTTGTAAATATTTTTGTCTCGAATTCAAGGAAAGATTCTAGTAGTGAAAAGGAATCCATAAATTTAGAAATGATAGTTCGTTCACTACACAACTATTGTAGTGTCTGTCTCCTGACTGGGTCTTTTATTAGATTGGATTAAGAATAAGTCGGATAGGAAAGTCCATTTTTAGGTAGAGAAAAGGCAGAAGAAAAACCTTCTATACAGACTAATTTAAAGTTTATGAGTGCTTCCACATTTTATCAATATTATTTATTTAGATCAATTCTATTTAATAGCTTTAATTTAGCTAATTCGCTTTCGTAATATTCAAAAAAAGTATTCTTTAGATTTTCATATTCTATATTCTAATAAAATTAAAAAGTTTTGATTCTAAAATCGAATAGAAAAGAAAAAAAGTTTTTTTAATTATTTTAGAGAACGAATTGGGAGACATTTAAGGGACTATTTCAAATAGAAAGAAGAGTATAAGTATGCAAATGAATCTGTCTTGATTCTTTTTTTATGAAATCCTTAAGGAAATGATAAAAGAGAAATCTTAATATTCCCACCTGGTAGTAACATTCATTGACTTATAACTTCCTATAATTTTTTTATGTTTAATGTTTTATGATTTTACTAAAAATAATCAAAAAAAACTTTTTAGATGTTCTAATAACTAATAAATAGAATGAATTCTTGTTTTTCGTGAATGATGTTAGCCCAGAATCCTTTTTTTGACTCTGTAATAGCAATTCCACTATTATAGTATAGTATTTTTAGCGAATAATACAAAAAAAAGAATAGAATAAAAAATTTGAAAAAATAATGAAATAGTTCCTTCATATTTATAGAGATAGGAGACAAAATTTACATGGATATAGTAAGTATTGCTTGGGCTGCTTTAATGGTAGTTTTTTCATTTTCCCTTTCCCTCGTAGTATGGGGAAGAAGTGGGCTATAGGGATACTAAAAATTGAGTTAAGGGATCCAAGTAACCTTGTTGATTTCTACCTGAATTTTTGAATTTCGAAACTATTGAATGAAAATATTTCATTTAAACTAATACTAATTAATTGAGTTCAAATAGAAAATCTATCTTGATTCTATTATATTTTAGTAGTGTAATGTATTCTATGTATCTTATAGGAATTGAAAATACTCTTTCAATCAAACAAATATTTTCATTATTCCCATATTCCTATTTTGAGAAAAACAAGGGAATCAAAAAGAAGAAGAAATGGATTCCTATTCCAATCAAATTTTTCTTAAAATTTCTATTTCGATGAACTGACGCTTAACCTGGTTATATAGATATATATATATATGGAAAATGGCGGACCGTGTAATAACCATTCCTGTTTTTTTACCCCCTTTTTTTCCTAAGATACCGGAATTGTTTGTAAAAAGAATCTGAAAAAAAAAATTGGACGCAATTCTCAGATAGTAGAAATCAAATTGATTTCTACTATCTGGATTACGCTGATTGTACGATCATTTTTTTAAATCATTCATAAAAATGAAGAAATCATATTTCAGTGAAATTAGTCACTTTTACTTACCGTTTTTACATAAATTATAAGTAAAAAAGCAGTAGGAACTAGAATAAACAGTGCAGTAGCAATAAATGCGAGAATATTTACTTCCATAATCTTTATTATGTTCTATTTCTCTTAAATTTCTAAAAAAAAAATTCGGGATTTAATCCCATAGAAATGTTCAATCTTTCAACAATGGTATAAATTGGATTTCAATGATATCAAATCGGATCAATATCATGAATCACAAAATCTGAGCTATCAAATCAACTCATGAAATAGTATAACATAGGAAGATCTTTTATCCATACTAAATAAAACAAAAAAACATTTATTCTTGATGAAAGTCCAAAATCCCTTTCCTTCCTTTTTCGGCGAAACAAATGAAAAAGCAGGGGGGGGCCCCAAATAAAATTTTGTTTATCAATTTGATTCCCTACAAATACACAAAAAAGGAATTTATTTTTTATTTTTTTGGATTTATATCCAACGGGATTGACGGGGCTCGAACCCGCAGCTTCCGCCTTGACAGGGCGGTGCTCTGACCAATTGAACTACAATCCCAGGGAAAGGGGTGTACTGTATAAATATTTTTACGGACCGTTTCTGTCAAACCTTTTCTTTTTCTATTTCGGATTCGAACCTTTTTGTTGTAAATGAAAAAAGCGCATTTTTTTATATATTGATATGTATATCGATATCCACTTTAGTGAGATCGACACAAATTACTCGTAATCCGTTTCTTATTCTTATTCTATTAACAAATCGATTGAAAATTGAATCAATGAAAAAAAAATATTTTTTTTTTCAATTTTTCCTTATATTTTCTACTTACAGATCTTGACATGAATACCGATTATTAACAAGATTTTGAATTTGTGGAAAGAAATATGGAATACAGAAAAAAAAGAAATAACCTTAGATATGTTTAATATTTTGATTCTTCCGTATCATAGCACATCAGTCATTTCCAGAGAACTATAAATGGGTTATAGAATTTCATAGTGGATCGGCAAATTCTTGGGCCGAGCTGGATTTGAACCAGCGTAGACATATTGCCAACGAATTTACAGTCCGTCCCCATTAACCGCTCGGGCATCGACCCAGCACAATAGGAAGAATACATTTCAGTTTTTATTGAAAATTTTTGATCAACTTCCTTTCGTAACACCCTACCCCCAGGGGAAGTCGAATCCCCGCTGCCTCCTTGAAAGAGAGATGTCCTGAACCACTAGACGATGGGGGCATACTTGCCCGACCGCCATTATACTACGTTCATAGTATGAACAGTTTTTTGCAATTGTCAATATAATGATATGATTCGATAAAAAAAAATATTTTTCGTTCTTTCATAATTCCATAGAAATTTTTTATTAATCATTTATATTTCTAAATTTTTTTATTCCAGTCATAATAAGAAAAAAAAAGAAGTAATGTTCCAATAAAGAGAAAATTCTTCACAGGAATGATTCGTTTGTTGCAAAGGACGAGAGGTTAAAACTTCATTTCTATCATTTATTACTAATACTAAGATTCGATAGGTAGATTTATATCTAATACTAAGAAAAAAAACTTTGGAAAATAGAATTTTTCAATAAAAAAATAAAAATTTGGTTTAGGGACAGAACATATTGAATCCATTTTATCAATGATTCGATTTTATCAATGTTTCGATGAAATATTTTATTTTGTGAGTACATTTATGTATCAATAAAAAGAATTTAGTGTTATGATTAGAATGACTTCAAGAATCCATTTTGAAATAATATATTTGATATGGATCAAATCCAATCTTAATCAATTCTTTTTTTTAACTATATTCTATTCACTAGGTAAATCCAATTTTTTGTTCTTTGATGAGTCATTATACAAATAATAGATATTGATGTACATGTATTCTAATCCCATTTATATCATTTAATTTATATAATTTATATAAATTTATAGAAATAATTTATATAAATTTATAGAATAAGTATACACAGTAACAAATATATGTACTAGTCATGCTAGTTCCTTATTTAGAAATTGAAAGAAAGAAAAAGGGCCCTTTTAACTCAGTGGTAGAGTAACGCCATGGTAAGGCGTAAGTCATCGGTTCAAATCCGATAAGGGGCTTTTTACTTTTTTTTTCAAAAGCAATAGTCTTTCTATTTGAAGGAAGAATAAAAAGATTCTTGATATTTTGAAAAAGTTTCTATTTGTAATAAAAAAGAAAAAGTGTAAAATTCAATAATGGAAAAATAAAAAAAAGTAAGTGGACCTAACCCGTTGAATTATATTTATATCTACTATTCTGATATTCAAATTTGATAAAGATTCAATTCGAACAATTTTTTTTCTTTTTAAGACTTTTTTCGTTTAGACTCCCTAAGAATCTCTGAATATTTCCAATGAAATCTTCTTGTTTCTGAACTAAGAAAAAAGGTTATGCCTTTTCTTTACTCAGAAGGGCCTTAATACGAATTTCAAGTTCCACCAAACAAGTTTTTTTAAAATTAAAATGAAACATATTTTTTTCCATAAATTTCTATTATTTCTATAAGATTAGATAGAATCTTATAGAAATAATAGAAAAATACATTAAATTATGTCTTCACATATCAAATAGTTTCTTTTCATATCGATGTGTACGATATTTTTCCAGCAATTCATATATATGAGACAAAAACTTTCATTTACAGTTTTTTCTTTTTATTATAGTATTTATAAAAAAAAATGAAATACTAAAGAAAAAACTGTAAATGAAATAGAAATTTAGAAAACCTATGATCCTACAGTAGTTTCCTAGACAAAATAGAAGTCAATTCACAACCAAACTTCAAGAATAAGTTTCTTTGATGAAAGGAGAGAAATATGTCTGAAGATCCGCTAGGTATAAGAAGTGAAACAGGGGATCATTTGTTTCTTGAACAGTTCTGAAAAAAAAATTTCTATCGGATTTTGGAGTCATAGCAGATTTTATGATTGATGACTTGGAAGATTTTTAAGAATAGATAAGGAATAACCACATCGAGTTCATGGATTTGCCCTAGATATCAATAGACCCATAAATGATTTTTTATTCGAAACCGATTAGAAAACAAGGGAAAGTATACTTATATATTCTATATATATATAGAGAGAGAAATGAATAGAGATAAATGATCAAGGTCCGTCCCATCTCTGAAAATGCTCTATGAGGTGTTGGGAAATGGTTGAAGTAGTTGAATAGGAGGATCGCTATGACTATAGCTCTTGGTAAATTTACCAAAGATGAAAATGATTTATTTGATATTATGGATGACTGGTTGCGGAGGGACCGTTTCGTTTTTGTGGGTTGGTCCGGTCTATTACTCTTTCCTTGCGCCTATTTCGCCTTGGGGGGTTGGTTTACAGGTACGACCTTTGTAACTTCATGGTATACTCACGGCTTGGCAAGTTCTTATTTAGAAGGCTGCAACTTCTTAACCGCTGCAGTTTCCACTCCCGCTAATAGTTTAGCACACTCTTTGTTGTTACTGTGGGGTCCTGAAGCACAGGGAGATTTTACCCGTTGGTGTCAGTTAGGCGGTCTGTGGACTTTTGTTGCTCTCCACGGTGCTTTCGGATTAATAGGTTTCATGTTACGTCAATTTGAACTTGCTCGATCTGTTCAATTGCGACCTTATAATGCAATCGCATTCTCAGGTCCAATTGCTGTTTTTGTTTCTGTATTCCTTATTTATCCACTGGGTCAGTCTGGTTGGTTCTTTGCTCCAAGTTTTGGTGTAGCAGCTATATTTCGATTCATCCTCTTTTTCCAAGGATTTCATAATTGGACATTAAACCCATTTCATATGATGGGAGTTGCTGGTGTATTGGGCGCTGCACTACTATGCGCTATTCATGGTGCAACCGTAGAAAATACTTTATTTGAAGATGGTGATGGCGCAAATACATTCCGTGCTTTTAACCCAACCCAAGCTGAAGAAACTTATTCAATGGTTACTGCTAATCGC
>NW_028196861.1:10000-37500 GCF_037176805.1 Vigna unguiculata
AATTCTCTCATTTCTTGAAGTTCTTTTTATTCTAGATTAAAAATGAAATGACCCCTCCCTCAGAATTCTTTCGGATTGTCAGCCATAAAGGGAATAGATCAGTTCCTAAAAAAAAAAAAGAAAACTATAACACATTACATTCTAAGGGGGAGTAAACTTCTTCTATTGGAAAAATCTTATATCTTATACTTATATGGTGGTACATTGTGAAACTAAAAGAAATAAAATAGAAAAAATGAACTATAAAAATTTGAATTTCATTTGAATATTCTATTCATATTAATATGATATGAATAGAATATTCAAATGAAATACTATAAATCTATTTATACGTCGTCTAGTATTTAATAATATAGAATATCTATCTGTATCTCTATATAGATAAATATAATTTTTTATTAATAGGAACTTACTTTTTTAAGAAAAAAGTAAATCAAAATATTCGATAGAATGATAATTTCAATTCAATTATATAGATATATAGAAAAAAACCATATATAATAATAGAAATGTAATAATAGAAATGGGAATTCTTGATAAAAATGAATAGTAATAGAAAATATTTTATTTGGGAGACAATATCTATTATCTAAATTTCTTTTTCATTATCCCTATATCCCTATATAGAATATCAGGCCCATCTCTGTATAAATAGAATCGCATATCAAGTACAATGAAAACGCGGATATAGTCGAATGGTAAAATTTCTCTTTGCCAAGGAGAAGACGCGGGTTCGATTCCCGCTATCCGCCCTATGTATTTAATAGTCATAGTATGAAAAATGCCATAGAATTTACTGCGTATAATGCCCTTCTTCTTGAAACCTTGTTTTTTTATCAAATTCAAAAAGTTGCGGAGACGGGATTTGAACCCGTAACCTCAAGGTTATGAGCCTTGCGAGCTACCAAGTTGCTCTACTCCGCGATAAAGAAAAGAATTGATAACTAATGAACAAAAACAAAGATGGAATGCGTCCCTTTACCATATCTATATAAATAGAATAAACCATTTATACATAACGGTAAAGGGACCCTCCTATGATCGCTGATAATAAAATGAAAAAAATGAAGATAATTGGAAATCCTTACCAACTGGATCTTGTTGCACCCGGCAAGAAACATGCATGAACCATTTCCCGAAGTATGTGTCCAGATAATCCAAAGTCTCGATAATTAGCTCTCGGTCTTCCGGTCGAAAAACAACGTCGATGAAGACGTATAGGTGCACTATTACGCGGTAGTGATTCTAATTTTCCATGAATTTCCCATTTCTCACTTAACGACGGAACTTTGCTTATTTCTTTTTTTGAGGATCGGCGAATCAAATGATATTTCTGTTCCAATTTTTGTCTCTTCTTTTCCCTCTGAATAACACTTTTCCTTGCCATAATGGTTAATTTGCTATTAGCATCAATGATAGAAGTCGGATCCTAGATGTATAAGTGGCTTCTCTTCCCTATAGAAGGAAATGAGATTCTTGCCAGATATATATAATAAAGAATTCAATTAACCGAATTTGCCCGATGTAGAGGCAATTAAGAAGGCTGCATAAGTAAATATATAACCTACGGAAAAGTGGGCTAGTCCAACCAATCTTGCTTGCACAATGGAAAGAGCCACTGGTTTATCTCTCCATCGAATCAAATTAGCCAAAGGTGTACGTTCATGAGCCCATGCCAAAGTTTCAATCAATTCCTGCCAATATCCGCGCCAAGAAATTAAGAACATAAATCCAGTAGCCCAAACAAGATGTCCAAACAAGAACATCCATGCCCAGACTGATAAACTATTCATACCAAAAGGGTTATATCCATTGATAAGTTGTGAAGAGTTCAACCATAGATAATCTCTTAACCATCCCATCAAATAGGTAGAAGATTCATTAAACTGTGAAATATTACCCTGCCATAGTGTAATGTGTTTCCAATGCCAATAAAAAGTAACCCATCCAATGGTATTTAACATCCAGAAAACTGCCAAATAAAATGCGTCCCAAGCGGAAATATCACAAGTTCCGCCTCGTCCCGGGCCATCACAAGGAAAACTATAACCAAAATCTTTTTTATCAGGCATTAACTTAGAACCACGCGCATCCAAAGCACCTTTTACTAAAATCAAAGTAGTTGTATGTAAACCAAGAGCAATAGCATGATGAACCAAGAAGTCTCCAGGCCCTATTGTTAAGAATAGAGAATTACTATTCTCATTTACAGCGTTTAACCAACCAGGCAACCATATGCTTCGTCCCGCATTGAACGCCGGACTGTTCGTTGAAGATAAAAGTATATCGAACCCATAGGAAGTTTTACCATGAGCAGATTGTATCCATTGGGCAAATATAGGTTCAATCAAAATTTGTTTCTCCGGAGTACCAAAAGCAAGCATGACATCGTTATGGACATAAAGTCCCAGAGTATGGAACCCCAGAAAGAGGCTAGCCCAACTTAAGTGGGATATGATAGCTTCTTTATGGTCTAACATTCTTGCCAAGACATTATCTTGATTCTGCTCTGGATTATAATCTCTAATAAAAAAGATAGCTCCATGAGCAAAAGCCCCTGTCATAATGAAGCCTGCTATATATTGATGATGAGTATATAAGGCAGCTTGAGTAGTAAAGTCTTGCGCTATAAACGCATAAGCAGGTAAAGAGTACATGTGTTGTGCTACCAAGGAAGTAATAACCCCTAAAGAGGCTAGAGCAAGACCTAATTGAAAATGAATTGAATTATTGATTGTATCATAAAGACCCTTATGCCCACGCCCCAATCTACCCCCCGGAGGAGTATGTGCTTCTAAAAGATCTTTAATACTGTGACCAATCCCGAAATTAGTTCTATACATATGGCCAGCAACTAGAAAAATAAACGCAATAGCCAAATGATGGTGTGCAATATCAGTTAACCATAAACTTTGAGTTTGCGGATGAAATCCTCCGAGAAGTGTTAGAATAGCAGTTCCTGCTCCTTGAGGGGTACCAAATATATGATTATTGGAATCTGGGTTTTGAGCATAAAGATTCCACTGACCTGTAAAAAATGGACCTAATCCCTCGGGGTGCGGCAAGATATCTAATAAATTGTTCCATCGAACGGATTCCCCCCTGGACCCCGGAATAGCAACATGAACTAAATGCCCTGTCCAAGCCAAGGAACTTACTCCGAATAGTCCTGACAAATGATGATTGAGGCGGGATTCGGCATTTTTAAACCACGAAACACTCGGTTTCCATTTTGGTTGTAGGTGTAACCAACCTGCTATTAAAGATATAATAGAAAGTATTAATAGAAAAATAGCTCCAGTATAAAGATCCCCATTAGTACGTAAACCGATTGTATACCACCACTGATAAACACCAGAATAGGCTATATTAACAGGACCTAGAGCACCCCCTCGAGTAAAAGCTTCTACAGCTGGTTGACCAAAATGAGGATCCCAAATTGCATGAGCAATAGGTCTTACATGTAAAGGATCCTGTACCCATGTCTCAAAATTACCTTGCCAAGCTACATGAAAGAGATTCCCGGAAGTCCACAGAAAAATGATTGCTAATTGCCCGAAATGAGAAGCAAAAATATTCTGATAAAGACGTTCCTCAGTAATATCATCATGACTTTCGAAGTCATGTGCGGTAGCAATACCAAACCAAATACGACGAGTAGTGGGGTCTTGAGCTAAGCCTTGACTAAAGCTTGGAAATCTTAATGCCATAATGATTTTCAAATCCTCCTAGCTATTATCCTACTGCAATAATTCTTGCTAAGAAGAATGCCCATGTTGTGGCAATTCCACCTAGAAGGTAATGTGTTACTCCTACAGCACGTCCTTGTACAATGCTCAAGGCTCTGGGCTGAGTAGCAGGAGCAACTTTTAATTTATTATGAGCCCAAACAATGGATTCAATAAGTTCTTGCCAATAACCACGCCCGCTGAATAGAAACATTAAACTAAAAGCCCATACAAAATGTGCACCCAAGAAAAAAAGACCATATGCAGATAATGAAGAACCATAAGACTGAATTACCTGGGATGCCTGCGCCCATAAGAAATCACGAAGCCACCCATTAATGGTAATGGAACTCTGCGCAAAATTTCCTCCTGTGATATGAGTTACTATCCCTTGATCACTTATACTACCACCAAACATCTGACTGCATTTTCCAACTGAAATGGAATATAACTACGGAAATTGAATTGTACATCCAAAATAGTCCTAAGAAGACATGATCCCAAGCGGATACTTGGCATGTCCCCCCTCTTCCAGGTCCATCACAAGGGAAACGAAAACCTAGATTTGCTTTATCCGGTATCAATCGTGAACTACGAGCAAATAGAACACCCTTTAAGAGTATCAATACTGTTACATGAATTGTAAATGCATGAATATGATGGACCAAAAAATCCGCAGTTCCTAAAGGAATAGGTAACAAAGCAACTTTACCGCCCACTGCTACTAAATTTTCACCTCCCCAAGTCAAACTGGTACTTGTTGCTGCACCTGGGGCTGTTGTGCCAGGTGCTAAAGCGTGGGTATTTTGTATCCATTGAGCAAAGATCGGCTGTAATTGTATAGCAGTATCTGAAAACATATCTTGAGGGCGCCCTAATGCGCTCATGGTATCATTATGAATATACAAACCAAAACTGTGAAAACCTAAAAAGATACATACCCAGTTAAGATGTGATATGATTGAATCACGATGTCTAAGGACACGATCTAATAGATCGTTGTATCGAATAGTCGGATCATAATCTCTTACCATAAAAATCGCTGCATGCGCAGCAGCACCGACTATGAGAAATCCACCAATCCACATGTGATGTGTAAACAATGACAGTTGTGTACCATAGTCAGTAGCTAGGTATGGATAAGGAGGCATAGAATACATATGGTGAGCTACAACAATGGTCAAAGAGCCTAACATAGCTAGATTAATAGATAATTGAGCATGCCATGACGTTGTTAGAATCTCATATATACCTTTATGACCCTGGCCTGTAAATGGACCTTTATGTGCCTCTAAAATGTCTTTTATATTGTGACCAATACCCCAGTTGGTCCTATACATGTGACCCGCTATCAAGAAAAGAATTGCAATAGCTAAATGATGGTGTATAATATCGGTCAGCCATAAACCTCCAGTTACTGGATCTAATCCTCCACGAAAAGTAAGAAATTCTCCGTATTTTGACCAATTCAAGGTAAAAAATGGGGTTGCTCCCTCGGAAAAACTCGGATAAAGTTGAGCCAAAAGATCCCGATTTAGGATAAATTCATGAGGAAGTGGTATCTCTTTGGGATCTACTGCAGCATTTAGAAATTGGTTAATCGGTAAAGATACATGTATTTGATGTCCTGCCCAAGAAAGAGACCCCAACCCTAGGAGCCCTGTCAAATGGTGATTCAACATAGATTCTACATCTTGGAACCAAGCCAATTTTGGAGCAGCTTTGTGATAATGAAACCAACCAGCAAAAAGCATTAAGGCTGCAAAGACCAATGCACCAATTGCAGTACAATAGAGTTGTAATTCATTAGTTATTCCAGATGCTCTCCAAATCTGAAAAAAACCAGAGGTTATTTGTATTCCTCGGAACCCCCCCCCTACATCACCATTCAATATTTCTTGACCCACTATTGGCCAAACCACCTGAGCACTAGGCCTAATGTGAGTAGGATCACTTAACCATGCCTCATAATTGGAAAAACGAGCACCATGAAAATACATGCCACTCAGCCAAAGAAAGATGATAGAGAGTTGGCCAAAATGCGCACTAAAAACTTTTCGGGAAATCTCCTCTAAATCATTAGTATGGCTATCAAAATCATGAGCGTCAGCATGTAGGTTCCAGATCCAAGTAGTAGTATCTGGTCCCTTAGCTATTGTTCTTGAGAAATGACCAGGTTTTGCCCATTCCTCAAAAGAAGTTTTTATAGGATCCCTATCTACCAAAATTTTAACTTCTGGTTCCGGTGAACGAATAATCATTGAGTCCTCCTCTTTCCAGACAACACATACAAAGAGACCTGCCAACATAAAACAGAATTAGTGAACTTATTAGAGATGTTTCTATTGAGTTTTGTTCTCTCCTATCTCTCATGTATTGGATATCTTAGTAAATTTCATTTCTTTAGTTTTTCACTAGAACAATTATGATCTCGAAGTCAATTCGGGGCAAGTGTTCGAATCTATTATGACATAAGAGTGAGGCGCTCAACGGACCTATTTTAATCTTCTAAGACCTTTTTGGGAACTCTGAATGGAAGTTCAATAATTTTTCGTGCAGCCTAATCAAATGTATTCAGATTTTATTCTAATTCTATTCCTTAGATTTTATTTTTTTTTTTAGATAAAGTATAAGTATGTACTCTATTTCAAATTGAGCAGGCATTAGCATTCATTATTAGGCAATATACCTATATTTTATTTCTTTTTTTGAAGGTCTCTTTTCTTAATTTGATTGAATATTAGTTTAAATAACAGAAAAAAGGAGAAAATTATCTACTGTATCCACATCTCGTTTATTTCTATGAAATACTAGACAAAATCGAACAAAATTAGAAGGGATATATTTAAATTATGTGATTGGTCGTTCCTATAGAAATGATTTTTGAATTTGATAGGGACAAGAAACAAGAATTTATAACAATATATATTTATCTATCTATATCTTTATATAGATAGATAAATATATAAGAAAAAAAAGAAACAGAGTGTTCTTATTCAAAACGCCCTGTGATCTTCAACCAATTCTGTGCTGCAATATAATTACCGGGGGTGAGAGCTATAGCTTGTTTCCAATATTCAGCGGCTTGATTAAACCAAGACTCCGCAACTTCTGAGTCTCCCTGCCGAATGGCCTGTTCTCCTCGGTCGAAATAGGTGAGTCAATTCCTTTCCTTAGAACCGTACTTGAGAATTTCCTGACTCATACGGCTCAGTAGTCAATTCTTTTTTTGTTCTATTATCTTGAAGTTAACTAAAAGAAAAAAAGAAATTATTAATATGAGTTTCAAACTTTCATTTTTACTAATAAATAAAGAATTTCAAAGAATTTCATCTTTTTTTTTAGTTTTATCTTTTCTCCTACCTTCAGAAAAGGGAATCAAGCATTGGCATTAACGCCCTAATTCTAATTTTCTGAAAGGTAACTATCTCGATTTTATATATCATATACAAAAATATATGATAGATTCATTTCTATAGAATCTTGGTAAAAGTTTTTTCTTTCTTATCTTATAAGTTCTTATAAGTAAAGAGAAAATACTTTCTATCTTTGGGATTTGATACTACACCGCTGCTCAAAATACCAGGGGATCCTTTTTATTACATAAGTGGATTCCTGACTTCTTTATTTATCATGAGATAAGGAAGCAGTTTTTATTATATCGATTGAAAACCGTGTTAATTGATCCTTACGATGCTTCCTTTATCAATTAGATCTTTTATCCATAGAAAAAGAGGGTATCTAGACATATCGATTTCTTCATATTTTTACTTCTATGAAGTTTCTTTGCTACAGCTGATAAAAATCGTTGTTTTGAACGATATATATATGTAGAAAGCCTTTCTTATTTATAATTATTTATATTTCTATATTTCTTATATTAAAATTTGTGGATTTGCTTGTTCTTTTCTTTTTTCTTTCTATAGTGGAGATAGTCGCACGTAATGACAGATCACGGCCATATTATTAAAAGCTTGGGGTAAAAATGGGTTTCGTTCGAGCGCCCGAAAATAATATTCCAAAGCTTTAGTATGTTCTCCGTTACTTGTGTGAATAAGGCCTATGTTATAAAGTATATAACTTCGATCATAGGGATCAATTTCCAGTCGCATAGCCTCATAATAATTCTGTAAAGCTTCTGCATAATTTCCTTCAGATTGAGCTGACATCCGTTACGGTCGTCATTCGGTTCAAAGAATCTCCGCTCCAGAACTGTACGTGAGATTTTCATCTCATACGGCTCCCCCCTTATGTGTGTAATGAGAAAAATCCATCAAATCAAAAAATATTCCAGTATTCTCATTCTCAACTGAACAGAGCTAGTGTTTTTACAATAAATCTCTAGCCAACCTTCCTGTCAAAAATTATTTCTTAACATTAAGTATGTAGGTACTTGATAAAAAAAAATAAGAACTTCAACAATTTCTTTGTCCTCTACGCTGCTTAATTTCCTGGAATTAGTCACCTCAATAATCTTCGATGGTTCTATGGGTATCCAAAATATGAACGAGATGGATATTTATTGTCCCAACCATTCCTGTTAGTCCCAATCTCGATAAGCCATGGATATAGATAGATACAAAGTTTTCGTGTCCTTGATTCCCAAGCGTAGTGCTTCTTTCCCAATGTTGCCTATCAGTACTAGTAATTTGGGGTTGACCTAACCCCATAAGTATAGGTATAACCTTTCGCTTAATACTAGAAACCTAAAATTCAAGCATATAAGGCTTCATTAATCGAGGATACACGACAGAAGGAATTAATCCTTTTATTTACAAATTTCACCTTCAACACGCGTGGGGTTTTTCCATTCCATTTTTTTTTGACCGAAATCGGTCAAAAAAAATGGAATCAAATCACACCATCTCTGTAATAAGTGAATGCCCTTTTTTCTCCTGAAGTTGTCGGAATTATTCGTAATAAGATATTGGCTACAATTGAAAAGGTCTTATCTATAAAATTTTCATTTATCCGAGATCTAGGCATAGGTAGAAATCCATTCTATAATTTAATTAATCATGGTGTGAGAAATCAATCCCACAAATAAAGGAATTGTATAATTATAATACAGTGCGAAATAACGTAAAAATGAACTCATCAATCAAATTTGTTTATCCTAAGACCTTGTAGGAGGTTTTTTTTTAATTTTACTTTGTATTTTTATAGTTTGAATAGGTTTTATGCATTTATGAAAAATAGGATTGATTCACTATTCAACATTCAACCGGTTTCTGGGCATCATTATATAGGAGAGATGGCCGAGTGGTTCAAGGCGTAGCATTGGAACTGCTATGTAGGCTTTTTGTTTACCGGGGGTTCGAATCCCTCTCTTTCCGAATCTTTACCAAATTCATCAATATTACTCATCCCAATGCATACCATTATTTCATATTTCAAATTTGTTTGTTGATATGGACAACTTTATATTCCTCATTTTTCGGTAATACAAAAAATAGTGGATAACGGGTGGGCAAGGAATAAAAATTTTCGCATATCCATGTCTATGATATATGAATAGCAGAAAATCCTTGTAAAAAAAACTCTTGTTATTTTAGTTAAGTTTAAGTTTGACGAGAATAATATTCTACAACCAGTAATTCATTTATTTTCAAACCAACCCATTTATTATCTATTATTTGATTAATTAAACCTTTATATTGGAAAGGGTGAACAGTCAAATGATTTGGCAATTTCTCATGGGGGGCTGAATCAAAATAATTTTGAATAAGAGTTTTAGATTTTTGTTCATCCTTTGCTGTAATAATATCTTGAGGTTTACAACGATAACTTGGTATATCCACTATACGACCATTAACTAAAACATGTCTATGGTTTATAAATTGGCGGGCTTGAGGAATAGTCGCAGCCATACCCAATCGAAAAAGTATGTTATCCAAGCGCATTTCAAGTAGTTGTAATAAAACCTGACCAGTTGATCCTTTAGCTTTTCCGGAGATACGAACGTATTTAAGCAATTGTCGTTCTGTAAGACCATAATGAAAACGCAATTTTTGTTTTTCTTCTAAACGAATACGATATTGAGATTTTTTACTGAAGCGCAATTGATTTCGAAATTCGTTTTTGACTGTTGGCCTTTTACTAGTAAGTCCTGGTAAATATCCTAGACGACGTATTTTTTTGAAACGAGGTCCTCTGTAACGTGACATAAAAACTCCTTTTTTAAAATGAAAAATCTTATAAATCGAAATGAAAACTAAACGAAATGAAAAATATTATAGAATTCTAAATGAAGCGAAATCTACTAAAGTTTTATAGTACAAAGAAGAATTAGATGAATTTTATCAATATCCGAATTTATTGTATATAAAAGAATACAAAAAAGTAGGTTAATTTCTTGATTTCTTCCGCAGAGATCGAACTCTCCCAATTTTTTATTTCTAAAAAAGATATTATCAATTATGTAAAAAACAAATAGAGAAAAGCCGGTTATCGGATTCGAACCGATGACCATCGCATTACAAATGCGATGCTCTAACCTCTGAGCTAAACCGGCTAATGTAAACGAAATATACATATGCAGAAGAATTGAATGGGATCTTAGTTATCAATTTTTAGTTATTTATAACAAAATTCAAATTAATACAAACATCAAAAATAGAGAAAGAAAATATAGAAAATCAAACCCAATTTTTATTATTTCTATTATTTATTTTATCTGATAACATAAAGTGCAAGATAATAATTAATATTATATTAATATAATTTATTTAATATAATTTATTTCGATCTACTATTCTAGATATATATTATTAAATTGATTTCTTTCAAAAAGATTATTTATTAGTACTTAAAGTAAATTTGAATAAATATAAATTTTAGTAAATATTTATTAAGGAATTCCATATTTCTAAGTAAATGTCTAATTCTATATTATATTCAATTAAAAGAATGGTTTTTTTTAGCCACTAGATTCGTTTTAGTTATATAAATTGTATATGAATAAATGGATTGTTTATTTTCTTTTTTTTTTTAAGCAAAAACAAAAAAAAAAAAAGAATCGACCATTCGAGTATTCTAAATTGTATGAAAAAAGAAGATAAGTAGGTACATAGAAGATAAGTAGATATGTGGTCTATATCTGTGTATATTGAATTGTTAATATATAGATATTAGAATTAGTTCTGATTCAAACAAATAAAGGTATCCAATATAGATGAAATAAAATCTATAAAATTGGAGAAAGGGGTTTTTAATATTTAATAAAATAATATGTATTTAATGAATTCAAAAGTTCCCGCATAATTCTCATAATAGAAATGAAAAAAAAAGCATTCTATTATAATCAGATTCAAATAAAAAAAAAGATGGGGATATGGCGAAATTGGTAGACGCTACGGACTTAATTGGATTGAGTTTTGGTATGGAAACTTACCAAGTAATAATTTTCAAATTCAGAGAAACCCTGGAATTCACAATGGGCAATCCTGAGCCAAATCCTGTTTTCTGAAAACAAATAAAAATTCAGAAAGTGATAATAAAAAAGGGATAGGTGCAGAGACTCTATGGAAGCTGTTCTAACAAACGAAATTGACGACTTTTTTTATTGCATTAGTAAAAGAATCCTTTCACCAAAATTACAGGAATGGATCAAAGATAAACATTTAGAAACATATATATATACTGAAATACTCTTTCAATTTGTTACTTTTTATTTTATTATTGAAGATCTATTTGTGATAAAAATATTCACAAATGAAAAATGTGAATCAAATCAATTCGAAGTTGAAGAAAAGATGGAATATTTATTGATGAAATTATTCACTTCATCATAATCGGCTAAAACCCTTGAAGAACTGATAAATCAGATGAGAATAAAGATAGAGTCCTATTCTACATGTCAATACCGACAACAATGAAATTGAAAGTAAGAGGAAAATCCGTCGACTTAAGAAATCATGAGGGTTCAAGTCCCTCTATCCCCAAAAATACTTTTTCATTTTCTAATTTTTTTCCTATATCCTCTCTATCTTGAAGTCCTTATTTATGTGTTTTATTCGATTTATTATTTCCCAACGAAATTGGAATTTTTATTTTCATCAATTTCCTATCTATCATAATTTTCTTATCTATCATAATGACAAGGGACGAGTTTTGGAATAGATATAAATATATATGTGAAACACATAGAATTTTTTTTAATCAGAAATGTATAAATTAATATCTTATTTTTTAGCAAGGAATTTTCATATGCGTAATTAACGATTAACAATAAAAAATAATTATTACTGCGGAAACTCACTTACAAACTTTTTTTTTACTTAGTTGATATAGATTCATTAACATAGATTTTAAAAATCTTTTAAAATCAAAGTATTAAGCTTCAAGAATGGTCGGGATAGCTCAGTTGGTAGAGCAGAGGACTGAAAATCCTCGTGTCACCAGTTCAAATCTGGTTCCTGACACAAGATTCATTTGTATGAGTATCTATCCCCCATATTCATTTTAATGAATATGGGGGATAGATACTCATACAAATTTGTGTTCTTCTAGATTCTGATACATAACATATTTCTTTGATCTATTTAGGTATCTGTAGATATACTTTTCCTAGATGATTAAAGAATAGATGCAATTTTTTATTAGGTATATTCGCTTATCTATAGTATCTATATATATATAGATATAGATATATAGATAATGAATTCTTTATCTATTTTTTTCCTTTTTTTTCTGCGATACAAAAAAAGGTTTCTATTTCCATAATATTCGAGTGGTTTAATTAGTTGGTTAAAAGACCTAAAAGTCGAAGTTCTGGGGTGGAGTGAGAATATTAAGAATTCATCTGAGAAGGATTACCAAAATAGAATCGAGCCCTTTTCTTTGTGTTTTTTTTTTCGTGGCCGTATAATTGATGGTGATGTGCACGTTATATAGTTTATTATAAAGATAAAGAATTAGTTTATTATAAAGATAAAGAATTTTTGCAGTTCATCCTATTTCTTTTATTGGCTTGGCTGATAAGAACTCAGTATTGTTTTTGTTTTAGAATCTTAAGAAACTCCTATCCATCCTATTTTAAACCCTATAATTATTCATTCTATTATTTCTGAATTTTGTGATTTCTCACATAATAATATCTGAATGCAACTTCCATTACTCTGCCTGATTTAATGTCAATCAATTATTTTGTCTGATCTATAACAGAATGTACTTATATTCTTTGACTGGGGTTGCAGAAGTTTGGATTAGTTTATTATTTTTATCATTTAGTGAGCATCTTGTATTTCATAAAAATTTGGAGCAATATAATCTTTACGCAAAGGCCATCCTATCCAATTTTCGGGCATTAAAATACGTCTTAGACGCGGATGACTATCATAAGAGATTCCCAACATATCATAAGATTCCTTTTCTTGAAAATCCGCACTTTTCCAAACCCAAAAAATCGAAGGAATTCTGGGATTTTTTCTTGATACAAATATTTTTATGCATACCTCTTCGGGTTGATTTATACCATACTCTATTCTTGTAAAATGATATACACTAGCTAAGAGTCCTCCGGGTGCTACATCATAGGCACATTGAGAACGTAGATAATTGTAACCATATACATATAAAATGACAGCAATGGAATGCCAATCCTCGGGCTTTATTTGTAAAGTCTCTATTCCTAGGTAATCGAAACCCAAGGATCTATGAATTAGTCCATGTTTGACTAGCCAAGAAGACAAACGACCTTGCATTTTTTGCTTCTCCTAAATTTTTTTTATGAGTTTGGTATTAGTATTTTCTATTACGATGAAATTTTTAAAATACGATGAAATTTTTAAAAAAGGAATTGCTTTTTATTATTGTACTTTAAAAAAATGTGTCAGACGATATCTCTGAAGTAGATGGCGGTTGATAGAAAAATTCTTGACCATAATTGTCAGTATAAGTACTGTATCCAACATGAAACTTATGGTTGGTAGTAAAACATCTATTCTCTCGTTGAAAACTCATTGGATCTTCATATATTTCTCGAGATATTTTCTTACGAAGTTTTGTTATAGCATCTATAATGGCCTCCGGTTTAGGTGGACAGCCCGGCAAATATACATCTACAGGAATTAGCTTATCTACGCCTCGAACAGTACTATAAGAATCGGTACTAAACATCCCCCCCGTAATTGTACAGGCTCCCATAGCAATAACATATTTAGGTTCGGGCATTTGTTCATATAATCGAACTAAAGAAGGGGCCATTTTCATAGTTACAGTGCCCGCTGTTAAAATTAGGTCCGCCTGCCTAGGACTCGATCGTGGTACTAGTCCATAACGATCAAAATCGAATCGTGATCCTATTAATGAAGCAAATTCAATGAAGCAACAACTCGTACCATAAAGAAGCGGCCATAAACTGGATAATCTTGACCAATTTGAAAAATCATTTAATGTCGTTGAAATAACTGAATTTTGGGTTGTTTGATCAAGTAAGGGAAACTCAATGGAATTCATAATTGTCTCAATATTTTTTTTTCTAATTGTCTAAATAGTCAAGAATTAAGACCATTCTAATGCCCCCTTTCGCCATGCATAAACTGAACCAACAATTAGGATAAGCACGAATAAGAAAGCTTCTAAAAATACGGATACCCCTAATACATCGAAACTCATTGCCCATGGATAAAGAAAAACCGTTTCAACATCAAAAACAACAAAAATGAGAGCAAACATATAATAACGGATTCGAAATTGTAACCAAGCATCGCCTATTGGTTCTATTCCGGATTCATAACTAGAAAGTTTTTCCGGTCCCTTGCTAATGGGGGCTAAAATTCCAGAAATTAGAAATGCCAAAATAGGAATCAAACTTGATATTATTAGAAATGCCCAAAAAATATCATATTCGTAAAGAAGAAACATAAAAGTACTCCTCTGAATGTAGAAAATATACCAAATTCATTTTCATTTTTAGTCTAAAGTCTCCATTTTTTTAGACTAGCTGAATATACTAATATTAATATTATTCTATCGAATATGAATATGTTCGAATAGAAAGTTACAAATTGTTTTTTTTTTAGTAATAGTCTTAGTAATGAGATCTATTCGATCCAAAATAGTATTAATATTATTAGTATCTGTAGGAATATTAGGGCTATACGGACTCGAACCGTAGACCTTCTCGGTAAAACAGATCAAACTAATTATTATCTAAATGATTTAAATTGTTTTCAAAACCCAACATGCATTTTTTTTTGCATTGAGCTTTTTCATTAACTGATAAAAATATTAGTTAGTCCACCATCTTTTTTTTTTTTTACAGTAAAGAATAAAGAGATGATTCCCTATGCTCTTCTTTTTTATTTGTATAACAATCAAAGAGCACTACCAAAGTGTTTCAAAGAAGGATTATCTTGACGTAGGTCTGCTTCTGGCCTAGATCAACTTAAGTTAAATGGACTCTTTATCCACCTACTAAAATTAAAATAGAAGATAAGAAATGACACTTCATACACCTTAAAGTTCATAAAATAGGAAGAAAAGATAATCTTTTTTAGGTCCCTATACCCTTTATGTTTAGCATTGACGAGAAATGGGTATTCACCTTATCAATATCTCAAATCAATTATGGATTCGATTTTATGGCTAAACCCTTTGTCAGGCTAGTGTTCTCTTGTTTTGTTCCTTAAAATGGAGTAAGACACCGATTTCTTACTATAAGATAAACTTTTTTAATTACAAGATGAACTCCTCTGAAAAAAAGCATTGGCGCTCGTGTAAACGAGGTGCTCTACCTAACTGAGCTACAGCCCTTGTGTTTTTGATACATATTTTATCATAGTATGAAGATAATTGCTTGTCAAGATGAATATTACATGATCGAATCCCTTGAACGGGGGTTGGTATTGCTTATCAGTAATTTTACATTTATAATCAATTAATCTGATAGATGGGTACTTTTCTTTTTTTTTTTTTGAGGAGGAGTCCTAAATTACCTACTTAACTCAGTGGTTAGAGTATTGCTTTCATACGGCGGGAGTCATTGGTTCAAATCCAATAGTAGGTAAGGTATAGTTATAACTTATTAGATACCTTTGACTGTGGTATCTAATAAGCTTTTCTACTTACTTTTTTCTTCTGACTGTTTCTTTTTTCTTTTTATTGTTTTCGGATATTGGGACGCATCAATTTCAACTTGTTATGAAATAACATTGATAGCCTCTACTCGTGTTCTAGCTCGTCTAAGAGCTAGATTTGCCTCAATTGTTTGTCTCTTGCCTTCAGCCTTATTCAAATTAGTTTCTGCTATTTCAAGAGTTTGCTGTGCTTCTTGTGGATCAATGTCACTACCCTTTTCCGCATCATTTACTAAAACAGTTATCTCATTATTATTTATTCTAGCAAACCCCCCCATCAGAGCCATTGTTAACCATTGGTCTTTAAGACGTATTCTCAAAATACCTATATCGACAGCTGAGGCAATAGGCGCATGATTAGGTAATACTCCAATTTGTCCGCTATTAGTAGGTAAAATGATTTCCTTCACTTCTGAATCCCAAACAATTCGATTGGGGGTCAATACACAAAGATTTAAAGTCATTTCTTCAAATTGCTCTCCGTTTCTAAGTTCGTAGCCTTCGCAGTAGCTTCATCGATATTACCTACCAAATAAAAGGCTTGTTCAGGAAGACCGTCTAATTCTCCAGAAAGAATCAAATTAAACCCTCTAATTGTTTCTACTAGACCAACATATTTTCCAGCCGAACCGGTAAAAACTTCTGCTACGAAAAAAGGTTGTGATAAGAAACGCTCAATTTTTCGTGCTCTTGCTACGGTTAAGCGATCTTCTTCGGATAATTCGTCCAAGCCAAGGATAGCTATAATGTCTTGAAGTTCTTTGTAACGTTGTAAAGTTTGTTTAACTCGTTGCGCAGTCTCATAATGTTCTTCACCAACGATTCGAGGTTGGAGCATAGTTGAGGTTGAATCTAAAGGATCTACTGCTGGATAGATACCTTTGGCGGCTAATCCTCTTGATAGTACAGTAGTAGCATCTAAATGTGCAAATGTCGTAGCAGGAGCAGGGTCAGTTAAATCGTCGGCAGGTACATAAACTGCTTGAATAGAAGTTATGGACCCTTCTTTGGTAGAAGTGATTCTTTCTTGTAAAGAACCCATTTCAGTACTAAGAGTGGGTTGATAACCCACAGCAGAGGGCATTCGACCCAATAAGGCAGATACTTCAGATCCTGCTTGAACGAAGCGGAAGATATTGTCGATAAATAGAAGTACATCTTGCTCATTGACATCTCGAAAATATTCCGCCATAGTTAGGGCAGTTAAACCAACTCTCATACGAGCTCCGGGTGGTTCATTCATTTGACCATATACTAAAGCTACTTTGGATTCTGCAATATTTTGTTCATTAATTACTCCAGATTCTTTCATTTCCATATAAAGATCATTTCCCTCGCGAGTACGCTCACCTACTCCGCCAAATACAGATACACCTCCATGAGCTTTGGCAATGTTATTGATCAATTCCATAATAAGTACTGTTTTACCCACTCCAGCTCCACCGAAAAGTCCTATTTTTCCTCCACGACGATAAGGAGCTAAAAGATCTACTACTTTTATTCCTGTTTCAAAAATAGATAATTTTGTATCTAATTGTATAAAGGTAGGCGCAGATCTATGAATGGGAGATGTTGTACGAGTATCTACAGGACCTAAATTATCAATCGGCTCTCCAAGCACGTTGAAAATTCGTCCTAGAGTTGCTCCGCCTACTGGAACACTTAGGGGAGTTCCTGTGTCAATAACTTGCATTCCTCTCATTAGACCATCTGTAGCACTCATAGCTACAGCCCTAACTCGATTATTTCCTAATAATTGTTGTACTTCACAAGTCACATTAATTTGTTGACCAACAGTATCTCGACCCTTAACTACCAGAGCATTGTAAATATTAGGCATCTTCCCCGGGGGAAAGGCTACATCTAGTACCGGACCAATTATTTGGTCAATATGTCCCAGATTTTTTTTTTCAATCGAAGAAACTTCAGGACCGGAAGTAGGAGGATTTATTCGCATATCAAAAGCCAATTTTTTTTTCCGAAAAAGTTTTTAAATCAAAAAGAAATGTTCGATAAGAAAGCAAGTTGATCGGTTAATTCAAAAAGAAATAAGAAATGGGAGTTAGTACTCCATTTTTTTGGTACTATTCCATCAATCCTCTTTAACTGTTTACTTACTTATTCAAATTCAATTATTGAATTCTTAAGCTTACTGCAGTTATTTTGAAAATTTCAATTGGATAAAATCTTTCGAAAGTCTTTTCTTTTTTTCTATCATTCTAGAAAATATCATCTATATTCTGTATGGAATTCGAACCTGTACCTTAATTTAGAATTCATTTTTTTTATCATTGGCTTTCGTATTTCCTCAGTAGACAATTTTTTAGACTTACCCTCTGTTTCCCTATTTTTTGACCTCTTTTTTTATTTTCCGGGGAGAAAGCTGCCTATTTTTACATCTAGGATTTACATAGACAACATATATCACTGTCAAGATTAAGAATAAATTATTATTATTATTTAGATTAGATCTTTCGATTTCAAAATTAAAAAATAAGATCAAATTGAAAAAAAAAAAAGATTGGGTTGCGCCATACATAGAAAAGAGTATACAATAATGATGTATTTGACAAATCAAATACCATCGTTTAATTTAATAATAACATAACGAACCTTTGGGATTAATTGATAATAGTAGTTGATTTTTGTAAAAGATTTCATTAACTCCTAAGTCATATCGAGTAGACCTTATTGTTTCAAGAATTCTTAATTCAAGAGTTGTAGGGAGGGATTTATGTCACCACAAACAGAGACTAAAGCAAGTGTTGGGTTCAAAGCTGGTGTTAAAGATTATAAATTGAATTATTATACTCCTGAGTATGAAACCAAAGATACTGATATCTTGGCAGCATTTCGAGTAACTCCTCAACCTGGAGTTCCACCTGAAGAAGCAGGTGCTGCGGTAGCCGCCGAATCTTCTACTGGTACATGGACAACTGTGTGGACCGATGGGCTTACCAGTCTTGATCGTTACAAAGGACGATGCTATCACATCGAACCTGTTGCTGGGGAAGAAAATCAATATATTGCTTACGTAGCTTATCCTTTAGACCTTTTTGAAGAAGGTTCTGTTACTAACATGTTTACTTCTATTGTCGGTAATGTATTTGGGTTCAAGGCACTGCGTGCTCTACGTCTGGAGGATTTGCGAATCCCAACCGCTTATATTAAAACTTTCCAAGGTCCGCCTCACGGCATCCAAGTTGAGAGAGATAAATTGAACAAGTATGGTCGTCCCCTATTAGGATGTACTATTAAACCTAAATTGGGGTTATCCGCTAAGAATTATGGTAGAGCTGTTTATGAATGTCTTCGTGGGGGACTTGATTTTACCAAAGATGATGAAAATGTGAATTCCCAACCATTTATGCGTTGGAGAGACCGTTTCTTATTTTGTGCTGAAGCGATTTTTAAATCACAGGCTGAAACAGGTGAAATCAAAGGGCATTACTTGAATGCAACTGCGGGTACATGCGAAGAAATGATGAAAAGAGCTGTATTTGCCAGAGAATTAGGCGTTCCTATCGTAATGCATGATTATTTAACAGGGGGATTCACTGCAAATACTAGCTTGGCTCATTATTGCCGAGATAATGGTCTACTTCTTCATATACATCGTGCAATGCATGCAGTTATCGACAGACAAAAGAATCATGGTATGCACTTTCGTGTATTAGCTAAAGCATTACGTTTGTCTGGTGGAGATCATGTTCACTCCGGTACCGTAGTAGGTAAACTTGAAGGGGAAAGAGATATCACTTTAGGTTTTGTTGACTTACTGCGTGATGATTTTGTTGAAAAAGATCGAAGTCGTGGTATTTATTTCACTCAGGATTGGGTTTCTCTACCAGGTGTTCTGCCTGTTGCTTCGGGAGGTATTCACGTTTGGCATATGCCTGCTCTGACCGAAATCTTTGGAGATGATTCCGTACTTCAATTTGGCGGAGGAACTTTAGGACACCCTTGGGGAAATGCACCAGGTGCTGTAGCTAATCGAGTAGCTCTTGAAGCCTGTGTGAAGGCTCGAAATGAAGGACGTGATCTTGCTCGTGAAGGTAATGAAATTATCCGTGAGGCTAGCAAATGGAGTCCTGAATTAGCTGCTGCTTGCGAAGTATGGAAGGAGATCAAATTTGAATTCGAAGCAATGGATACTATTTGAATTCGAAGCAATGGATACTTTGGATTAATTGCAATTAAACTCGGCACAATCTTTTCCTAAAAGAAGGATTGAGCCGAATACAAAGATACTTAATTATTAAACAGATTTCTATCTTTCGTATTGGAATAGAAGCATAGTAAGTAGACGATATTTTACGAAAAAAGTGATTACAATTTATAAGGGAAACTGGCTATTGCCTTTTTCGATGTGAATTTCACATAATAGGGAAGTTGTTCCATTTCTATATGAAATTTGTATTTTCCTATTGATTTCTATATTTCTATAATTTTATACGTTTTTTTAGTTTAGAATATCATTTTAGAATAAAAAAAGATATATATATATTTAAATAATTTTTCTTATAAGTAATTCTAACATAATACTAATAATCGAATTAATAAGATTGAAAATCTTATTAATTCGATTGTATTTATTCGATTGTATTTTTTTTTCAATACTAATATTGACAACACTGTATCAAATAAATATAATCCGATCGTGAATAAATTGATCACCTTACTTACGTTAAATAGGCGTTATTACTTCATCAAATGGTAGGTTCATTGGTTTTCTTTCTGCGAGACAAACAAGAAAAACTTTGTTAATGAATAAGTAAGTGAATTGAAAGGTAAACACGAATATATATACGAAAATATTAGATCTATATATACCAATATATATATAGTCTTATATATATAATAATAATGGATAACTCTAACATAGTATTTCAAGAACATAGTATTTAAATAGGTGGTATATCTTTTTTTAGTTTTTTAGACAATTCAATTTTGTAATTTTATTTTTTTGATTGCGATTGGGTATAAATATCCACCTTATTTTTTAAATTGTAATGGGGTTGCTAACTCAATGGTAGAGTACTCGGCTTTTAAGAGCGACTCTATTTTTTACGCATTTCTATGAAGCAATGGGTTCGTCGATACTATCGGTAGAGCTTGTAAAACCACGACTGATCCAGAAAGGAATGACTGGAAAAAGTAGCATGTCGTATCAATGAAGAATTCTAAAAATATTTCATTCTTTTAGGATCCAGCTCAAATTTTTGTTTGAATTTTTGGCTCGTAACAAAAAAAATTCCGTTGGGTTTGATTAATAAAGGGATAGAACTTGGTGGTTCTAATTCTAATAGGGAAACAAAAAGCATCGAGCTTTCATTTATTTTTTATTTGGATCATTACCCCATCTAATTGTACGTTAAAAATAGGTTAGTGCTTGATGTGGGAAAAGCTTTTCTGGTGAATGGTTTATTTTTGTTATGAGTCCTAACTATATAGCTATTTTCCATTATCTTTTGGTATTTTGGGGTAGCGATAAATGTGTAAAAGAAAGAGTATATTGATAAAGATATTTTTTCCAAAATCAAAAGAGCGATTAGGTAAAAAAAAAATAAAGGATTCTTAATTAGCTCGTTATCCTAGAACAAAAATTAGGCAAAAAATCGATTAGAGAGAGTCCGTTAATGGGTTTTACTTCTCTAGGTATATATTTATACCTATAATTTTCTGTTTTGACCATATCGCACTATGTATCATTTGATAATCCAATGAATCTCTGATTCTTTGTTTGACCAAATAGACTTTTTTTTTTTTAATGGAGCAATATCAAGCATATTTAGAACTCCGTAGATCTCGATACCAGGACATCCTATACCCACTTTTTTTTCGGGAATCTATTTATGGACTAGCTTATGCTCATGAGTCCTTTTTTATAGAAAATGTCGATTATAACAATAAATTTAGTTTACTAATTGTAAAACGTTTAAGTACTCGAATGTATCAACAGACTCATTTCATTCTTTTTGTTAATGATTCTAAAAAAAATACTTTTGTGGGTTATAATTATCATTTTTTTTCTCAAATAATATTAGAAGGTTTTGGTATCGTCGTGGAGATTCTATTTTCTCTACAATTATTTAGCTCTTCCTTAAGGGGATTAGAAATCGTAAAATCTTATAAAAATTTTCAATCAATTCATTCGATCTTTCCCTTTTTCGAAGATCAACTGATATATTTAAATCATAAGTCAGATATACGAATACCCTATCCTATCCATCTGGAAATCTTGGTTCAAATCCTGCGATATTCGATAAAAGATGTCTCTTTCTTTCATTTAATAAGGTTGTTTTTTTATTACTATTATAATTGGAATAGTCTTTTTCCTCCAAAAAAATGGATTTTTACTTTTTTTTCAAAAAGGAATCGAAGAATTTTCTTGTTCCTATATAATTTATATGTATGGGAATATGAATCTATCTTTCTTTTTCTACGTAACAAATCCTCTCAGTTACAGTTAAAACATTTTCGCGTTTTTTTTGAGCGAATTTTTTTCTATGAAAAAATAAAACATCTTGTAGAAGTATCTACTAAGAATTGTTCATATACTTTCTTCTTCTTTAAGGATACTTTCATCCATTATGTTAGATATCAAGGAAAATCAATTCTGGTTTTAAAGAATACTCCTTTTTTGATAAATAAATGGAAATACTATTTTATATATTTATGGCAATGTCATTTTGATATTTGGGCTGGACTAGAAACGATCTATATAAACGAATTATCTCAGTATTCATTTCACTTTTTAGGCTATTTTTTAAGTATTCCACTAAATCTTTCAGTAGTACGAAGTCAAATGTTGCAAAATTCATTTCTTATTAAAATTGTTATAAAAAAACTTGATACAATAGTTCCCATTATTCCTCTAATGAGATCATTGGCTAAAACAAAATTTTGTAATGTAATGGGTCATCCTATTAGTAAGCCGGTTTGGGCCAATTTATCTGATTTTGATATTATTGACCGGTTTTTGCGCATATGCAGAAATTTTTCTCATTATTACAATGGATCTGCAAAAAAAAAGAGTTTCTATCAAATAAAATATATACTTCGGTTTTCTTGTATAAAAACTTTGGCTCGTAAGCATAAAAGTACTGTGCGCATTTATTTGAAAAAATTAAGTTCAGAAAAATTATTGCAAGAATTTTTTACAGAAGAAGATCTTTTTTCTTTGATTTTTCCAAGAACTTCTTTTACTTTGCGTAGGTTTTATAGAGGTCGTATTTGGTATTTGGATATTCTTTTAAGAAACGATTTCGTCAATTATTTATAATTGAAAATAGGTTATGTTATTTTTTAAATCGGTGTAAATTGATAAAACGAACTTCCTTCTTTTTATTCAATGAGGATAAAAAAATCATTTTTTTTAGTCTTCTATATCTATATATAGGATTTTGAAATGCTCATGTAGTCAGAGTCAAGATTCGGGGTTAATGAATTAAATATTATATTTCACTTTCTTAGAGTCTTTTGCTAGGCAAGTAATTAAGGTTTAGATGTATACATAGGGAAAGCCGTGTGCAATGAAAACTGCAAACACGGCTTGGGGAGGGATTTTTTCTTGTTTTATTCTATTGTTGAATTTTATTCAAGAATAAATTATCTACTTCATCCGACTAGTTCCGGGTTCAAGTCCCGGGCAACTCATTTTTGTAGATCGATGTTGTATTATATCTATATTTCTATTCTCTATTTCTATAAATAGAATGATATATAGAAAATAAACTTTTTTTATGAATCAATGAAATGGGATAAACAAGGTAAATTCGGATAAACCGAAATGAATAAGAACATACTAATGAATAAGAACATACTATGGATATTAGTATTGGTTGACACTGGTATATAAGTCATGTTATACTGTTGAATAACAAGTCCTCAAATTCTCGCATTATAGAGAATTTTTGTGCTTGGGAGTCCCTAATGATTAAATGAACCAAGATTTTACCATGACTGCAATTTTAGAGAGACGCGAGAGCGAAAGCCTATGGGGTCGCTTCTGTAATTGGATAACCAGCACCGAAAATCGTCTTTACATTGGATGGTTTGGTGTTTTGATGATTCCTACTTTATTGACTGCAACTTCTGTATTTATTATCGCTTTTATCGCTGCCCCTCCAGTAGATATTGATGGTATTCGTGAGCCTGTTTCTGGATCTCTACTTTATGGAAACAATATCATTTCTGGTGCGATTATTCCTACTTCTGCGGCTATAGGTTTGCATTTTTATCCGATCTGGGAAGCAGCTTCTGTTGATGAGTGGTTATACAACGGCGGTCCTTATGAACTAATTGTTCTACACTTCTTACTTGGTGTAGCTTGCTACATGGGTCGTGAGTGGGAACTTAGTTTTCGTCTGGGTATGCGTCCTTGGATTGCTGTTGCATATTCAGCTCCTGTTGCAGCCGCTACTGCTGTTTTCTTGATCTATCCTATTGGTCAAGGAAGCTTTTCGGATGGTATGCCTCTAGGAATTTCAGGTACTTTCAATTTTATGATTGTATTTCAGGCTGAGCATAATATTCTTATGCATCCATTTCACATGTTAGGTGTAGCTGGTGTATTCGGCGGCTCCCTATTCAGTGCTATGCATGGTTCCTTGGTAACTTCTAGTTTGATCAGGGAAACCACAGAAAATGAATCCGCTAATGAAGGTTACAGATTTGGTCAAGAGGAAGAAACTTATAATATTGTAGCTGCTCATGGTTATTTTGGCCGATTAATCTTCCAATATGCAAGTTTCAACAATTCTCGTTCTTTACATTTCTTCCTAGCTGCTTGGCCTGTAGTAGGTATTTGGTTTACCGCTTTAGGTATCAGCACTATGGCTTTCAACTTAAATGGTTTTAATTTCAACCAATCCGTAGTTGATAGTCAAGGTCGTGTAATAAATACCTGGGCTGATATTATTAACCGAGCTAACCTTGGTATGGAAGTAATGCATGAACGTAATGCTCATAATTTCCCTCTAGATCTAGCTGCGATGGAAGCTCCATCTGTTAATGGATAAAATTTTGATCTTAATTTAAAGTAGACGAGTTTTTGTTTAAAAATAAAGGAGCAATATCAACTTTGTTAATATTGCTCCTTTATATTGGATATTGGATTAGTAATCTTTTTTTTAGATTTCTATAGATTTATACATACGTTTTTGATTGATTTAATGATTCCTTATCTTTTTTTTTTTCCTTTGTTAGAAAAAAAAGGATAATGAAAAGGTAGAATTTGAGATATAGATCATTTTTACTATAAGGGCGGATGTAGCCAAGTGGATCAAGGCAGTGGATTGTGAATCCACCATGCGCGGGTTCAATTCCCGTCGTTCGCCCATATCTATATATAGATAGATATAGATATTGTTTAGGTTTTCAAGTATAAATCTGAAATAAAGAAAAATGGCTACTTCTAAAACTTATAAGTACGAATTCTTCAAAATAATAATTATTACAAAAGATATATTTTTGAGATAAAATAGATACATTTATCTATTTCACAAAAAAAGAATATATCCATATCGTGGTTTCCTCTTATAATACCTCAGGTGCTAATGAAACTATTTTAGTGAAATTTAACTGTCTCAATTCCCGGGCGATTGCGCAAAAGATTCGAGTTCCTTTTGGATTTCCTTCTTGATCAATTATAACTGCAGCATTATCATCATACTGAATTATTATACCGTTGCTACGTTTTAGTTGTTTACAAGTACGTACAATTACAGCTCTGATCACTTCAGATTTTTCTAAGTTCGTATTTGGTACTGCTTGTTTGATTACAGCAACAACAATGTCGCCAATATAAGCATATCGTCGATTACTAGCTCCTAGGATTCGAATACACATCAGTTCACGTGCTCCGCTGTTATCCGCTACATTCAAATGAGTTTGAGGTTGAATCATATCATTTTTTTATTATTTCAATCTAAAAAAGGAAGTAAAAATATTTTGTGTTCAAAAAAAAAGGAACCTATTATTGCCTTTTTTCTTTTCATTCTAAAGACCTATTTTCTTTGGTTCTCTTTTATTATCCTGAAATAATGAATTGAGTTCGTATCGGCATTTTGGATGATGCTATTGAAATAGCCTTTCTTGCTATATTTTCTGGTACTCCACCCATTTCATAAAGTATTTTCCCAGGTTTAACAACAGCTACCCAATATTCGGGAAATCCTTTTCCTGAACCCATACGTGTTTCAGTAGGTCTTACTGTAACCGGTTTGTCTGGAAAAATACGTACCCATATTTGTCCACCTCGGCGAACATTTCTTGACATTGCCCGCCGTCCCGCTTCTATTTGTCTAGATGTTATCCAAGCTGGCTCAAGTGCCTGAAGAGCATATCTTCCGAAGCAAATATTATTACCTCGATAGGATATTCCCTTCATTCTTCCTCTATGTTGTTTACGAAATCTGGTTCTTTGGGGGTTATAATTGATGGTTGTTTTTCAATTCCATCTTTATTACAGAACCGTACATGAGATTTTCACCTCATACGGCTCCTCGCGAATGAAGTAATTCAAATATCTATATCTATATGGATATAGATTCTATCTAATCGATAAAATAATAGAAATAGTCATATGTTTAGTAAATAACGAAATCTCGGTATTTTTTGAGATTTCATACAATCTTCGAAATTTTTAGATCTTGTTTTCAATATCGATTCTTAGAATTGGCAAAAATATAAAAAAATTCAATAAAAGAAAAATTCTCGCGGGCGAATATTTACTCTTTTATTCTCAAATTCAGATGTAATGAAATTCAGATGTTAATGTAGGGTACAACTCCTAAAAAATGGATTGTTTTTAGGTTTCTTCCGCCATCCCACCTAAGAAATCATTAAGATTTGTTTTCTTTAAGATTTTTTTAATAAAATCTTAAGTCTTAAGTATTTGCAGGTTTCGTCGTTCCCATCGCCTCTCGATTAATGGTTAGGTTTTAATTCGACAATGGAGCCTTTCTCATAGCTAAAAATTAATAAAATTTTTTTAGAATAGAATATTCATTTCTTTTTTCGTGAATCAATATTATCAGTTTTTCTTGATTCAGAGCTCTTAATTTATTGACATTAAAAATAAAAAAAAAATATATATATTATTCTTTTTTATTTTTAAGGATGCTTTAATACACTATCTTTTCTGAGATGACCCATAGACCTTTACATATTCGAATTCTATATCATTGATATATTTTAATCTCTTTCTTTCACCTTTTCTTTTATCTATATATTTTTATTGCTTTACAACTAAATAATCTTTTTTTTCTTTTATCTTTCACAATTTTTCAGTTGCTATATTCTTTTTTTATTAAATTTTTTTTCTTTTGACTAATTCTTTAGATCTAGATAATCCGAAGTGATGTGTTGGTTATTAGTTCTTTTTAAATGAATTGATACTATTAACCGGTTTCTTTTTTTTTTTTAATCATTCTAAAAAACTAACGAGTCACACACTAAGCATGGCAATCCTCTATAAAATGATTAATTTCTTTTTTTAGTCGATTCAATCTTATAAAATAGATAAATTTTTGAGAATCAAAATCGAGTAATTTTTTCTTTTTTGTTTTATATAAAATCAAAATAGGACATTGAATTATTGAATAGAAAGAAGGACATATTTTTCTTTATTTCGAAAATATCCAAACTTTTATCCCTAAAACTCCATAAATAGTTCGAACTGTATAAC
>NW_028196861.1:42500-46973 GCF_037176805.1 Vigna unguiculata
CAATATGATTCCACGAGATCTAGTTTCATTCAAGTAACGGATTCTAGCCAATTGAAAGGATCTTCTGATCAATCCAAGGATTCTTTCGATTCCATTAGGAATGAGGATTCGAAATATCACACATTGATCAATCAAAGAGAGATTCAACAACTAAAAGAAAGATCGATTCTTTGTTGGGATCCTTCCTTTCTTCAAACGGAACGAACAGAGATAGAATCAGAGCGATTCCTTAAAATCCTTTCTGGATATTCCTCAATGTGCCGACTATTCATGGAACGTGAGAAGCAGATGAATAATCATCTGCTTCCGGAAGAAATCGAAGAATTTTTTGGGAATCCTGCAAGAGCCACTCGTTCTTTTTTCTCTGACAGATGGTCAGAACTTCATCTGGGTTCGAATCCTACTGATAGGTCTACTAGAGATCAGAAATTGTTGAAAAAAGAACAAAAGAAACATCTTGCTTTTTCCAGGCGATCGGAAAAGAAAGAAATAGTGAATTTATTCAAGATAATTATGTACTTACAAAATACCGTCTCAATTCATCCTATTTCATCCTATCGAGGATGTGATATGGTTCCAAAGGGTGAACTGGACAGTTCCAATAAGATTTCATTCTTGAACAAAAATCCATTTTGGGGTTTATTTCATCTATTCCATGACCGGAACAGGGGGAGATACACGTTACACCACGATTTTGAATCAGAAGATATATTTCAAGAAATGGCAGATCTATTCACTCTATCAATAACCGAGCCGGATCTGGTGTATCATAAGGAATTTGATTTTTCTATGGATTCCTCCGGATTGGATCAAAAACATTTCTTGAATGAGTTATTGAACTCCAGGGATGAATCGAAAAAGCACTCTTTATTGGTTCTACCTCCTCTTTTTTATGAAGAGAATGAATCTTTTTATCGAAGGATCATAAAAAAATGGGTCCAGACCTCTTGCGGAAATAATGTGGAAGATCCAAAACCTAAAATAGTTGTATTTGCTAGCAACAACATAATGGAGGCAGTCAATCAATATAGATTGATCCGAAATCTGATTCAAATCCAATATAGCACCCATGGTTACATAAGAAATGTATTGAATCGATTCAATTGCAACTTCGAATATGGAATTCAAAGGTATCAAATAGGAAATGATACTCTGAATCATCGAACTAGAATGAAATACACGATCAACCAACATTTATCAAATTTGAAAAAGAGTCAGAAGAAGTGGTTCGATCCTCTTATTTTGATTTCTCGAACGGAGAGATCTATGAATTGGGATCCTAATGTATATAGATACAAATGGTCCAATGGGAGCAAGAATTTCCAGGAACATTTGGACTATTTCATTTCTGAGCAGAATAGCCGTTTTCAAGTAGTGTTCGATCGATTACATATTAATCAATATTCGATTGATTGGTCTGAGGTTATCGACAAAAAAGATTTGTCTAAGTCACTTTGTTTATTTTTGTCCAAGTTACTTCTTTTTTTGCCCAAGTTTCTTCTCTTTTTGTCTAACTCACTTCCTTCTTTTTTATTTGTGAGTTTTGGGGGTATCCCCATTCATAGGTCCGAGATCCACATCTATGAATTGAAAGGTCCGAATGATCCACTCTGTAATCAGTTATTAGAATCAATAGGTCTTCAAATCTTTCATTTGAAAAAAAGGAAACCCTTATTATTGGATGACCAAGATACTTCCCAAAAATCGAAATTCTTGATCAATGGAGGAACAATATCACCATTTTTGTTCAATAAGATACCAAAGTGGATGATTGACTCATTCCATACTAGAAAGAATCGCAGGAAATCTTTTGATAACACAGATTCCTATTTCTCAATGATATCCCACGATCCAGACAATTGGCTGAATCCCGTGAAACCATTTCATAGAAGTTCATTGATATACTATTTTTATAAAGCAAATCGACTTCGATTCTTGAATAATCAATATCACTTCTGCTTCTATTGTAACAAAAGATTCCCTTTTTATGTGGAAAAGGCCCGTATCAATAATTATGATTTTACGTATGGACAATTCCTCAAAATCTTGTTCATTCGCAACAAAATCTTTTCTTTTTGCGATGGTCAAAAAAAACATGCTTTTTTGAAGAGAGATACTATTTCACCAATCGAGTTACAGGTATCTAACATATTGATACCTAACGATTTTCCGCAAAGTGGCGACGAAGGGTATAACTTCTACAAATCTTTCCATTTTCCAATTCGATACGATCCATTCGTTCGTGGAGCTATTTACTCGATCGCAGACATTTCTGGAACACCTCTAACAGAGGGACAAATAGTCCATTTTGAAAAAACTTATTGTCAACCTCTTTCAGATATGAATATACCTGATTCAGAAGGGAAGAACTTGTATCAGTATCTCAATTTCAATTCAAACATGGGTTGGATTCACACTCCATGTTCTGAGAAATATTTACCATCCGAAAAAAGGAAAAAACGGAGTTCTTGTCTACAAAAATGCCTTGAGAAAGGTCAGATGTATAGAACCTTTCAACAAGATAGTGTTTTTTCAACTCTCTCAAAATGGAATCTATTCCAAACATATATACCATGGTTCCTTACCTCGACGGGGTACAAATATCTAAATTTCATATTTTTAGATACTTTTTCAGACCTATTGCCGATACTAAGTAGCAGCCAAAAATTTGTATCCATTTTTCATGATATTATGCATGGGTCAGATATATTATGGCGAATTCGTCAGATTCCATTGTGTCTTCCACAATGGAATCTGATAAGTGAGATTCCGGGTAATTGTTTCCATAATCTTCTTCTGTCCGAAGAAATGACTCATCGAAATAATGAGTTACTATTGATATCGACACATCTGAGATCGCTAAATGTTCAGGAGTTCTTCTATTCAATCCTTTTCCTTCTCCTTGTTGCTGGATATCTCGTTCGTACACATCTTCTCTTTGTTTCTCGAGTCTATAGTGAGTTACAGACAGAGTTCGAAAAGGTAAAATCTTTGATGATTCCATCATACATGATTGAGTTGCGAAAACTTCTGGATAGGTATCCTACATCTGAACTGAATTCTTTCTGGTTAAAGAATATCTTTCTAGTTGCTCTGGAACAATTAGGAGATTCTCTAGAAGAAATACGGAGTTTTGCTTTTGGTAGCAACATGCTATGGGGTGGTGGTCCCGCTTATGGGGTCAAATCCATACGTTCTAAGAATAAATATTGGAATCTCATCGATCTCATAAGTATTATACCAAATCCCATCAATCGAATCGCTTTTTCGAGAAATACGAGACATCTAAGTCATCCAAGTAAAGCAATCTATTCCTTGATAAGAAAAATAAAAAACGTGAATGGTGATTGGATTGATGATCAAATAGAATCCTGGGTCTCGAACACTGATTCGATTGATGATAAAGAAAAAGAATTCTTGGTTCAGTTTTCTACCTTAACAACAGAAAAAAGGATTGATCAAATTCTATTGAGTCTTACTCATAGTGATCTTTTATCAAAGAATAACTCTGGTTATCAAATAAGTGAACAACCGGGAGCAATTTACTTACGATACTTAGTTGACATTCAAAAAAAGTATCTAATGATTTATGAATTCAATACATCCTGTTTAGTAGAAAGACGTATATTCCTTGCTAATTATCAGACAATTACTTATTCACACACCTTGTGGGGGGCTAATAGTTTGCATTTCCCATCTCATGGAAAACCCTTTTCGCTCCGCTTAGCCCTACCTCCCCCTAGTAGGGGTATTTTAGTGATAGGTTCTATAGGAACTGGACGATCCTATTTGGTCAAATACCTAGCGACAAACTCCTATGTTCCTTTCATTACAGTATTTCTGAACAAGTTCCTGGATAACAAGCCTAAGGGTTTTCTTATTGATAATAGTGACTATATTGATGATAGTGACGATATTGATGATAGTGACGATATTGATGATAGTGACGATAGTGACGATATCGACCGTGACCTTGATATGGAGCTGGAGCTTCTAACTATGATGAATACGCTAACTATGGATATGATGCCAGAAATAGACCGATTTTATATCACCTTTCACTTCGAATTAGCAAAAGCAATGTCTCCTTGCATAATATGGATTCCTAACATTCATGATCTGGATGTGACTGAGTCGAATTACTTATCCCTCGGTCTTTTAGTGAACTATCTCTCCAGGGATTGTGAAAGATGTTCCACTAGAAATATTCTTGTTATTGCTTCGACTCATATTCCCCAAAAAGTAGATCCAGCTCTAATAGCTCCGAATAAATTCAATACATGCATTAAGATACGAAGGCTTCTTATTCCACAACAACGAAAACACTTTTTCACTCTTTCATATACTAGGGGATTTCACTTGGAAAAGAAAATGTCCCATACTAATGGATTCGGGTCCACGACGATGGGTTCAAATGTACGAGATCTTGTAGCACTTAACAATGAGGCCCTATCGATTAGTATTATACAAAAA
>NW_028196862.1:0-15000 GCF_037176805.1 Vigna unguiculata
GCCATTTACCATTTAGTAATTTATATGAATCATTAATATTTCTTTCATGGACTTTTTCTATCTTTTATATGGTTCTTTGCTTCAAAAAACAAAAAAATGACTATTTCAATACAATAATAACACCAAGTATTCTTTTTACCCAAGGCTTTGCTACTTCGGGTCTTTTAACCGAAATGCATGAATCCTTAAAATTAGTGCCTGCTTTACAGTCCCATTGGTTAATGATGCACGTAAGTATGATGATATTGGGTTATACAACTCTTTTATGTGGATCATTAATATCAGTGGCTATTTTAGTCATTACATTTCAAGAACTCATACAAATTCTTGGTAAAAGCAAGACTTTGTTTTTTTTTAATGAATCCTTTTCTTTTGCTGAAATCAAATATATGAATATGAATGATAAAAAGAATATTTTACAACAAACTCCTTTTCCGTTTTATTCGTCTTATAGAAATTATTATAGATATCAATTTATTCAACAATTGGATCGTTGGGGTTACCGTACTATTAGTCTAGGTTTTATCTTTTTAACAATAGGTAATATATCTGGAGCAGTATGGGCTAATGAGGCATGGGGATCATATTGGAATTGGGATCCAAAGGAAACTTGGGCTTTTATTACTTGGACTATTTTCGCAATTTATTTACATACTAGAAAAAATAAAAAATTGGAATATAGAAATTCTTCAATAGTGGCCTCCATAGGCTTTCTTATAATTTGGATATGTTATTTAGGGATAAATCTTTTAGGAATAGGACTACATAGTTATGGTTCATTTACACCTAATTAATTTAAAAAAATTCACAAATATTGGGAACATTCTATAGAATAAGAAAAAAAACTCCCAATAAAATGATTAAGACCCCATTGAATCAAGTAATGTAATATTGATTCAAGGGGTTCTCACAAACAACAAAAATATTCAATTAGAATTCAATTTCATTTTTATGTAATTAAGAAAATACAAAAAGAAATCCATTTTTTTTTATTGTGCATCGGATTGATTTCTATTTTTTCTTTTTCATTTATTCCCAAAAACTATCTATAAAAAATGAGAGAGAATAGCTTCAACCTTGTCAGCCGAAATTGAAAAAATAAAATCTGGATAAATGCCAATACTTATTACGGGTATAAGGATAGAAATTGAAATAAATAATTCTCGTGGCCCCGAATCAAAAAAATAAGAATTTTGTTTATTAAAAAGCTTGTATCCATAAAACATTTGACGTAAGATAGATAATAAATAAATAGGAGTTAATATCATTCCAATTGCAGTTACAAAAGTTATGAGTATTTTTGTGATGAAAAGATATTTTTGATTGGTAATTATTCCCAATAATACTATAAATTCTGCAACAAAACCGCTCATGCCCGGTAATGCAAGAGAAGCCATCGATAAGGTAGTGAAAATCGTGAATATTTTTGGCATTGGGATAGCCATTCCACCCATTTCGTCGAGATAAAGAAGACGTAGTCTATCATAACTAGTTCCCGCCAAGAAAAAAAGGGCAGCACCAATAAATCCGTGAGAGATTATTTGTAAAATAGCCCCATTCAGCCCTGTCTCGCTTATAGAACCAATTCCTAAAATTAAGAAACCCATATGAGAGACCGAGGAATAAGCTATTCTTTTTTTTACATTGCGTTGACCAAGAGATGTTGAAGCTGCATAGATTATTTGAATGGAACCTAATAACATTAACCAGGGACAAAATATAGAATGAGCGCGAGATAATAATTCCATATTAATTCGAACCAACCCATATGCTCCCATTTTTAATAATATTCCGGCTAAAAGCATACAAGTGCTGTAATGCGCCTCTCCATGGGTATCAGGTAACCATGTATGTAAGGGTATAATTGGTGATTTGACAGCAAAAGCAATAAGAAATCCCATATAGAAGATTATTTCCAGTGCCACGGGATATGATTGATTAGTTAATGATTCAAAATTTAATGTTGGTTCATTAGAACTATAGAAACCCATACCCAGAATTCCCAGTAATAAAAAAACAGAACTTCCCGCAGTGTACAAAATAAACTTTGTAGCTGAATACAAACGTTTTTTTCCACCCCACATAGATAAAAGTAGATAAACGGGAATTAATTCTAATTCCCACATGATGAAAAAAAGTAAAATGTCTTGAGAAGAAAATGTTCCTAGTTGACCACTATACATTGCTAACATTAGAAAATAGAATAATTTAGATTCTCGAGTAACCGGTTGAGCTGATAACGTAGCTAACGTAGTGATAAATCCCGTTAATAAAAGGGGTCCTAGAGAGAGTCCATCTATTCCGAATCTCCAGTAAAAGTCAAAAAAATGGATCCATTTATAATTTTCTGTCAATTGGATTAGTGGATCATCTAATTCGAAATGATAACAAAATACATAGGTTATTAGAAGGAGATCTATGAAACATATACAATAAGTATACCATTTAATTGTCTTATTTCCTTTATGGGGAAATAAGACAATTAAAGAACCTCCGACTATTGGCAAAACTACAACTGTTGTTAACCAAGGAAAATAATTCGTGATAAAAATAAGATATACTTAGACTACAAAAACCCGGGCTCAAAATATTTTTTTATTTTGAGCCCGGGTTTTTGCCAGTAAAAAAAAGTACTTGTATGCGGTTCTTTTTGAAACGTATCAATAAGCTAGACCCATGCTTCGAGTTGTTTCATGCCATAAATAAACTCTAACACTTAAGAAATCCGTCGGACAGGCGGATTCACACCTCTTACAACCAACACAGTCCTCTGTTCTTGGGGCAGAAGCAATTTGTTTAGCTTTACATCCGTCCCAAGGTATCATTTCTAATACATCTGTTGGGCAGGCTCGTACACATTGAGTACATCCTATACATGTATCATAAATCTTTACTGAATGTGACATTGGAACATAATCCTTGAACATCAAAAATTCAACATTTTCAATCTAGTAAATTGGTAAACCAATTATATATATCTATATATGATATA
The DNA here is from genome assembly GCF_037176805.1 of Vigna unguiculata. Lineage (NCBI taxonomy): Eukaryota > Viridiplantae > Streptophyta > Magnoliopsida > Fabales > Fabaceae > Vigna > Vigna unguiculata. Next base: position 2,993 of record NW_028196862.1, read on the forward strand.
TATATATCTATATATATATATCTATATTATATACCAGATGAATCAATGATTTATAAGAATTTTGCTACTAAAAATATATTTATAGATTAATAACTAATAAGAGAATAGAACCAAGATACTTTGATTTCTTATCTTTGTTTTCGCAAACGCAAACATGATTAAAAAGGATATATCATTTCTGCTAATTTGAATGGATTATATAGTACACACTATTCAAAATTAGACTTTTTTTTATGAATAATACTATTTATTCAACAAATTTGATTGATTGATACGGGTTGATTTTCTATTACGATATATTGAGGAAACAATAGCTGGTCCGATAGCTGCTTCAGCGGCTGCAACAGCTATAACAAAAATTGAAAAAATATTTCCTTTTAGTTGCCGCCTATCAAAAAAATCAGAAAAGGTTACGAGATTTATATTAACTGCATTTAGTATAAGTTCAAGACACATAAGGGCTCTAACCATATTTCGGCTCGTGATCAATCCATAGATACCTATAGAAAATAAATAAGCACTCAAAACAAGTGTATGCTCGAATATCATTGACCAACTCCTTTTCAATTTTTATTCATTTCGATATGAATATGAATTCAACGGATTTTATTGCCTAACATAATAAGTCTACAACAAAATCAAGTATTTGCAAAAAGATTTTATACTTTATACATAAATATTCTTTTTCCTTAACATATAATTCAACAAAAAAGAAATGTAATAAATTCTAACAAAATGTAATTTATATTATTTTATTAGTTCGAAAACTTTCTTATTGGCGAGCCACAAAAATTGCACCTATTAAAGCAACTAAAAGAATTATTGAAATTAGTTCAAATGGAAGAAAAAAATCTGTTGATAAATGAATTCCAATTTGTTGACTAGTACTTATCAAATCTTGCTCTAAAATCTGATTGGGTCTTGTCGTCCAAATAATTCCGTGCCATGATGTCTCTAGAATAGTAGTTATTTGTGAAAGAAAGATACTGGTACAAACCATCAAAGTAATTCCATCCCCAACGGTCCAAACACGAAAATTTTGGTAATAGTCCGAACCATTCATAAACATCACAGCAAATATTATTAAAACATTTATAGCGCCCACGTAAATAAGTAGCTGTGAGGCAGCTACGAAATGGGAGTTTGATAAAATATAGAATAAAGATACACAAACAAGAACTAGTCCCAATGAAAAAGCAGAAAAAATCGGATTCGTAAAGAATACTACTCCTAGACTTCCTAATATGAGACCTGATCCAAGAAAGATTAAAATAAAATCATGTAGCGATTCGGACAAATCCATTATATGTAAAATAAAAGATAAATAGAAATTTCATGACCTTATTGATATGACCAGGAAAAAACTTGTTAAATACGAAAATTATCTGTGCATAGAAATTCACCAAATCCTAAGATAAGATATGTGAATTGTTATTAGGTACAGTTGTTATAGAATCAATGGAATTTCATTCTTTTCTTTATGCCAAAGAGTCATTTCAAAAAAATAGAATATCTTTTTTTTTATTCTATATATAGAGAAATTCAATTATTTTTGTGAAGAATTTTGAAATCATTTTATTTGAATTGTTCGAATTGTATAATCATCAATTACTGATACTGGTAAACGACCCAAAGCAATTAGATTATAATTCAATTCGTGGCGATCATAAGTTGAAAGTTCATATTCTTCGGTCATTGATAAACAATTTGTTGGACAATACTCAATACAGTTACCACAAAATATACAGATTCCAAAATCAATACTGTAATTAAGCAACCGTTTTTTTCGAATATCAGTTTCTAGTTTCCAATCAACAATGGGTAGATCTATAGGACAGACACGAACACATACTTCACAAGCAATGCATTTATCAAATTCAAAATGTATTCGACCGCGAAAACGTTCTGATGAGATTATTTTTTCATAAGGATATTGAATAGTTACGGGTAACCTATTTGCATGAGATAAGGTAATCATGAGACCTTGACCAATATATCTAGCAGCTCGTATTATTTGTTCACTATAATTTATGAATTCAGTTACCATAAGGAACATATCGTGAATAGCTCTGAATATTTTTTTTCTTTCTCTTGTTTAAAACAAGTTCTGAATTTTGAATATAGAAGGTCCACATTTTTTTTACAGTGAAAACAGTTGAGACGACGTTGTTAATAATAGATTACCAAGAGAAATGGGTAAAAGAAACTTCCACCCAAGATTTAATAATTGATCTATTCGTAGCCTAGGCAAAGTCCATCTTGTTGTGATAGAAACGAATATGAATAAATAAGTTTTAACTAGTGTAATAAAGATACCAATTATCGTTACAAAAACTCCGTATGTTTTATTTATTTGAAAAAAATTAGAAACGAAGATGTACGGAATAGAGAAATTTGAACCACCAAAATAAAGAACTGTTACAAATAAGGAAGAAACGAATAGGTTTAAATAGGAAGCAACATAAAATAAACCAAATTTGATACCGGAATATTCGGTTTGATAACCCGCTATTAGTTCTTCTTCCGCTTCTGGTAAATCAAAAGGTAATCTTTCACATTCTGCTAGGGAAGAGATTAGAAAAACGAGGAAACCCATAGGTTGCCGCCACAAATTCCATCCCCAAAAACCATATTTGGATTGTGCATCAACTATATCAACTGTACTTAAACTGTTAGATAATCCTAGTCGGTGATGACATTACTGTTACCATCTCTATTACAGAACCGTACATGAGATTTTCATCTCATACGGCTCCTTTAAAGCCTTAAAAAAATATAAGAACCCGGCCAATTATTTCTCCCTTGATATATCCCTAAGATAGATAAGATTCTATTTTCTCGGACGGTTCTGAATTAGACCCATGGAATTCTGTCTGTTCTAAAAAAAATTTTTAAATGAATACACACTTATTTAAAAAATAAAAACATTTGCACATTTATTGAATTTCTTTAGATAAATAAAAAATACAAAAGGTACTTCTGAATTGATCTCATCCTTTAAAAAATTCAAAATTAAATTTGTTGAGTAATAACTTAATTTCATTTTTGCATAAAATACTCTTTTAAAATTATCAAGAACTCCCACATCATTTTCGATTCCGAAAAATAATTAGATGTTCTTTTTTTAAATTATGATTATCTCCATAAATATGGAGTATATAAGACAAAAAAGAAAAAGGAGATCACTTTTACCTCTTATCTTATTCCTTTTTGTGCAAGCAAAAGGGGACTTCAAAAAATTAAAGGATTATTTCGTTCCTGATAGTTATTTATTCAATCAATGGATGGAAGTATACTCTAGATCGGAATTGGGGGGAGTACTGCCTTATTTTTTCTACCAACTTCAAGTCCCCATTAGTATTCTTTTTATATTATACATAAATTGGATAATTTAAAAAAGAAATATACGTTACTAATCTTTTGTGTATTTTGGTGTTTCTAGCCATCCATTAATTTTTTTTATTATATATTAATGCCTTTTTTTAATTTTGTTAATATATGTATGCTAATTCATACAAATGATATTGAAAATTTGAAAAAGGTTGGTCTTTTGCGTCCGCTTCAAGACAGGATTACTAATCAACAAATCTTGGGAAAAACAACCACTTCTATACATAGAATATAATATATAGAATCTAATTCTAGAATTTCATTGATTTTTTCACCTTATTCTTATACATAGAAAATTAGACTCAATATTTTTACTGCAATTTGAAATCATCATACTTTCTCTATAAGTAATAGAGTATTCTATAAATTATATTCAAAAAAAGCTGTTTTATTGCACTCATATAACTATCTGATTCAATTATTCAATCCAAATGCGAAAAGAATATATATATATTCTTTATAGATTCTTTTTGTACTTTAAATATAAGGAGAGGCTTATAAGAAATAGTATCAAAAAATTTATGTCTCAACGAAGCACACATAGAGATATCGATAACACACATAGAGTTAATGGTATTTCATAACTAATTGATTGAGCAGCTGCTCGTAGACCACCCAAAAAGGAATATTTATTATTTGACCCATATCCTGACATAAGAAGTCCAATGGGGGCAATACTCGAAATAGCAATCCATAAAAAAACACCAATATTCAGATCAGATAAAACAAAGTTATAGCCAAAAGGAATTACTGAATAGCTTATTATAATGGATATGACTGAGATAGATGGGCCGAAACTAAATAAACGAATATCTCCTCTAGATGGAATAAGATTCTCTTTAAAAAGTAATTTTGTTCCGTCTGCTAGAGCTTGAAGAACTCCAAAAGGACCGGTGTATTCAGGTCCAATACGCTGTTGTATCCCTGCAGATATTTCTCTTTCTAACCATACAATTGCTAGTACACTTATAGTAATTCCTAATATCAAAATAAAAATAGGCACAAATACCCAAAGAATTCCATATATCTCTTTCAAAAATTGCAATCTGAAAAAAAAATGTATATCTTGTATTTCTGTTAAATCAATTATCATTTCAACGATCAACTTCTCCCATAATAATATCTATGCTACCTAGTATTGTCATAATATCGGCCAATTTCATTCTTTTAACTAATTGAGGAAGAATTTGCAAATTTATAAAACCGGGCGGATGAATTTTCCATCTCCAAGGAAAACCATTTTGATCCCCTATTAGAAAAATCCCTAATTCTCCCTTGGGGGCTTCAACTCTTACATAAAGTTCTTGTTTTGGCAATTCAAAACTCGGAGACGATTTTTTACTAATAAATCGATACTCAAACTCATTCCATTCTGGCTCTTTTTCTCTATCAAAGCAGCGGATTTCTAAATTTTCATATGGACCGCCGGGAAGTCCTTCCAAAGCCTGTTGAATAATTTTTATGGATTCTATCATTTCACCAATTCGAACTAAATAACGAGCTAATGAATCTCCTTCTTTTTGCCATTGAACTTCCCAATGAAATTCTTCGTAACATTCATAATTATCCACTTTACGTAGATCCCATTGTATTCCGGAAGCCCGAAGCATCGGTCCTGATAAACCCCAATTAATAACTTCTTTTACATCAACAACACCGACGCCCTCAACCCGTTCTAAAAAAATAGGATTTCGCGTAATAAGTTTTTGATATTCAGCAATACTTGTTAAAAAATAATCGCAGAAATCATAACATTTATCTATCCAACCATAAGGTAGATCAGTCGCTACCCCTCCGATACGAAAAAAATTATGCATCATTCTCATACCTGTGGCAGCTTCAAATAGATCATATATTAATTCTCTTTCTCTGAAAATATAGAAAAAAGGTGTTTGTGCACCAATATCTGCCATAAAAGGTCCTAGCCATAGTAGGTGAGAAGCTATACGGCTTAACTCCAACATTATTACTCGGATATAGCTGGCTCTTTTAGGTACTTGAATATTTCCCAACTGTTCTGGTCCATTTACAGTTATTGCTTCTGTGAACATTGTAGCTAAATAGTCCCAACGTGTTACATAAGGCAGATATTGTATAATTGTTCGGTTTTCCGCTATTTTTTCCATTCCTCTGTGTAAATAACCCAATATCGGTTCACAATCAATAACATCCTCACCATCTAGAGTAACAATAAGTCTAAGAACACCGTGCATTGATGGGTGGTGAGGCCCCATATTGACTATCATGAAGTCCTTTCTTTTCGTTGAGATATTCATAGGTTTTTGCTCGATTTATTCTTTTATGAATCGCTTAAAAAAAAAGTTCATCCAAATTCAAGATCTAATAAATCGAATAATTGAAAATTACTCTTCAATTTAACGAATTTGTGACTGCCGAATATTAAACTGATTGATTAATTTTTTATACCGTATTCCATCTTTCTTTGACAAATAAGACAGTAATCTTTGCCGTTTTCCCAAAATTTTACGTAAACCTGTTTGGGATGAGTAGTCTTTTCGGTGCAATTCAAAATGTGAAGTAAGTCTTCGTATTCTATTGGTAAATTTGAATATTTGAAATTCAACCAATCCCGGTTTTTTTCCTTTTTTTTCTTGTGAAATAACAGGTATAAATGACTTTTTTACCATAAAAAAATAAAAGTTTTTCCTTCTCCTCGATTTTTATAGATATTTTTATTGATCAGTAATTAGAATGACACTCATTTTTAATTTTTTGATAGAAATCCGAAATCTAATTTTTTTGATAACTGAAATCAATCCAATTGAAATAGAGAATTTAAATAGATATAGTATAAAGGAGACTAGTTTGATATATAAAAAAGAATTGTATACATTACATTAGATAAAAAAAGATAATTTTGTTAATGCTTTTTTTTTATGTATACATCATTGAATTAAAATCAATGCCATACCAAAATACGTGTATTTGTTTAACCTATGTATCTATCTATAGATAGATACATATGCTAAATAGAAAACAAAATTAGATTAACGAATTTTCACACGCGGATACATATGTATCCTTACTATACTGAAACGGCTTCCATTATGGGTATTAAACCAATAACGATTTATACAAGCTAAATCTTCTAATCGATATTTTGGCCAAAGAAAAATTTTGAAATTCATTAGTTTTTTTTTCTCTTTCTCATTTCTTTTTTTAGTCAAAACTTTAAAACAATTTTGGACTTTATTTTCATTATAAAATATTGTGTTTCTATGCATACTATTTATATTATTTGGATCTAAACAAATTCTAATTCTCAACTCTCTACGACGTCTAGCAGATAAAATGTTTTCAGGAACAAGTAAATTAAATTTCTCGTTTTCTTTGTTTTCTGTTATCTTTTGATCTTTTGTTCTTGTAATGTATTTATCAAAAAATTTCTTATTAACATGAATTTTTTCTGAGTATTTTTTATAAATTTTGCGTTTATTCTTATGAATTAATGAAAAACCCATCATTTTATACTTAAAAAATTGTTTATTATTTTTTCTAGACAGGCGAACTGGTTCGATAACAAATAGTTCTTTTTTCCTAAATTTATTATTTTTCTTTTTCCTTAAGCCTGAAAGAGTTAAATTCGTCTGTTTTTGAATCATCATAATATCTAGACCTAGTTCTCCTCTTTGAATAGAGGCTATAGTAATTTTTCTTAAATTTGTCAATCTAATAAGGAGACAATATACTTTTACATTGTTAAATATTTTTTGACCTAAGAAATTTTTCCAGTTTAAATGGAAATTCAAAAAATTTCTTACTAAGAATTGAAGTTCTGCCTCCATATTGTTCTTGGGTTTTTTTTTCGATGTTCTAAAAACATCTATTTTTTTTTTCTTTCTAGTAATATTCTTTTCACTAACATTTTTATTTCCTTTAGAATGTAAAAAAAGAGAATGTAAATAAAGTAATTTTATTGGTATAATTTGCGAGTTACCCCTAAATGTATTATAAAATATCACAAATTTGGAAAAGAACCAAAATTCCGGATTGCATATGGAACGATTTAGTATTTTTCTATTGATTCCCGTCCAATCCAAATATTTTCTATCCGGATTTATAATAATAGTATCTTCTGCTATATAATTCTTGATAAAAATATTACTTATTCTATCAAATAAGTCTTTTTTATATGTATTGTAATTAGAAGAAATCATTGTGTTTTTATTTGATTGAAATAGGGATCTATATCGATAAATATATGAGTCTTTCTTATTTGCATAATTCATAAAATTATAGGATAAAAGATCGTATTTATATTGTTTTCTAATTTTTTTTTTTAATGGGATTCCTTGTTGTTCTTTGTAAAGAATTAATGGGCTTTTTCCATATGAATCCCATTTGGTTAAATTTTTATTTTGAGTTACACCACATTTAGTGATTCTATTTCTCCATTTTTGTGATACTAATTTTGACCAGCTACTGTTAGATAAGTTATATTGATAATAATTATTCTTTAACCAATTTGTCCATTGATTTAGTTCAGAATTGAGCAGGTTATTTTGTTTTCTTTTAGAATGAACTATTCCTTGTGCTCCAAAAAAAGAATCCTTTATTTCATTTTTCAGAAAAAAAAAATTTTTATTATATTGAAAAAGAAGTCTTAACTTATATATGTTTATGTTAATAATTCGGGTTTGTAACAAATTTAAAAATACATATGGTTGTGACAAAAAGGAGACATCAAAATAATTATGTGAATTCGCATTCTTATTCTTATTATTAAAATATTTGTGTAATTTTAAAAGAAAGGGAATTATACTTTGATTTGTTTTATAACTTCTTTCTGTATTTGGTTCATTATCGTAAAGCCATTTATTTAAAAATTTTTTTGTTGATTCAAGAAAAAGTTGTAGCTGGATTTTCGGAATACAAATGATATATAGAAAGATATCTATGTATATTTTTTTCATCAAAAATTGAAAAAAAGAATGTGATTTTTTAGTTAAGCTAATATTTCTTCTTTGGAATATCTGCAAAATTTTTTTTTCGAATTCTATCCTTTTACTATCATAAATTTTTTTCTTCGAATGAATATTTGTCTCGCGAATTCCAAGTCCTCTTTTCTTTTCTTCTTTTTTCATTTTTTCTATTTTTTTAATAACTACTTTTCTCTTAGTATTGAGATCCTTTATAGATTTTTTTTTCAATGAAAAATTTGTCGACTTTATCGATTGAATTGAAATGGTTGCTTCAGAAATCATTGAATTATTCTTCCAAATTGTTGAATATTTTTTGTTTTCGCTCAATTCATCGAGTTTTGGGGGTTTCCTTTTAATAAAAAAATATTTTAAATTTAAAAATTCTTGTTTTTTTTTCGTGAGGAATACTATACTTTTTCTAATAATTTCAAGAATACTTTGGATGATCCCTTTTGCTTTTTCTATTACGATATTTAGAAACAGTTTGAATTTTTCACTTAAAACTTTTAGAACTAGAAAAGTGAAAAATTCAAATTTTTTCTTTTTTTTTTTTAGTTCTTTTAAAATGGGGTCGAAAAAGGAAAGTGGATTTTTCGTGGAACTAGAAAAAGGCAATTCAACTTCCATCCCCCAAACTGTTAAAAAACAAAAGTTCTTTTTTTTCTTTGAATTTTTTTTGTTTTCATTACATCGTATTTTAGATTTATGCCAAGGTTTTAGACGAAAAGGAAATAATATTTTTATCTGAATCCCATCTGTTAGCCATTTTTGCGGAAACTCTCTTTCGGATAATTGAACGCCGTTATACGTGCATTTAATATATATTTCTCTCTTCCAATCCATATAATCTTCAGACCATTCTGGAATTTGAAAAAATAGTATACGAATTGTATTTTTAATTATTATAAATGAAGGTAATAGAATATATTTCCTAATAAAGCATTGGGTTATTAATAAAACACCTCTTATTACTTGAGCAAATATAATGCTATCCCAGGCTTCTGCTATTTCTATACGTTTTCTTTCTGCATTTTCCTTTTTTGCTTCCTCCTCTTTTTTTTTCGGACTTTTTTTTGTTTTTTCCTCTATAGAACCTAAAATTTGAAATTCTGTCTTTTTACGAATCCAAATATTTAACATAAAAAATCTTTTCATTGATTTTAAACTATGAAAAGAAAAGAATATTGATTTTTCAATTTTATCCAAAAAAAGCGGCGAATGCACCCTTTTTTGAAAAAATTTCCAAGTAACTGTTTTCCGTCTTTGAGCACGGATAGATCCTTTGATTATGTCTCTTCGAAAATCCGATTGTTGGGAATAACGTCTTAAAGCCAATTCGTTTTTTTGTTCATTATTTTCAGTATCTCCACGATCACGATAAGTCTTGTATTTTTTAAAAAATTTATCTTTATTAGTCAAAATGACTACACGTTTGCCTTTTCTAGAACGAATTTGAGAATTATCTGCTTCAATTTTTCCACCTAGTTGTTCTAATTCGTCCATCAATTTGTATGACCACCGAGGTACTTTTTTACAGATTTCGTTTCTTTTAATAGACTTAGTGTTCTTTCGATTTACTTTTCTTTTTTCGTTCAAATCAGTTGTAATTGCATCAAATAATATTTTGATTATTTGTTTTTTTTCTGCGTCATAATTATAATTCATTTTTACTTGTTCAGGTTCTGTAAATAAATAAGGTACGTGCGAATTTAAGCTTGACACTAATGAAAATTGACTGATTAGATTAAAAAGAAATGTAGTTACTAATAATTTTTTATCAAATGTTTTTCTATTTTCCTCTAATTTTGGAGAATTACTATTATTCTTTTTAGAAATCTTATTATAAAGAAAGATATCTTGAATTTTATTTATAAAAATGTTATTTTTTTTGTAAGTTTTTTCATGTTGGATTGAGGTTGAAAAACCGTTTTTTATTTGTCCACGGAAGGGTCCGTTTAACAAAGGATCTTTTCTTTTAGTTAAATATTTTTTTTTAGTTTCATCATCACAAAATCGAATTCTATTTTCGAATATATCGAGAGAAATCAATTTCTTATCTATCAGTTTTGTGCGATTTATAAATTCATTGCTCAATTTGTTTATTTTTTCTTCATTCCTATAGTACGAATCATTATACAAATCATCAGAGGAAATTTTCTTTTTTGTGAAGAAATCTATTTTTGTTTCCATCAGTTTTTCAAAACTTGATAAATTTTGTGGATACGTAAAAGATATTTTTTCTCTTCCATCACGTTGATATGTATGAAAAAAAAATTCTGAAATTTCATTTTTTACCATGTTTTCAAATTCATTATTTTTTATATATCGAAATGGACGCTTCCATCGTTTATAATTGAAAAGAATATTTATAAGAGGTTTTTGTAACATATCTTTATCTTTTTTTTTTCCTTTTTTAGAAATTTCATTGCTTTGTTTACTTTCTAATACTAATAGTTTTTTATTAAAAAAGGGGAGAGGTGTTCTTCCTAAATAATATAAACAGGTAACAAATAAGAAAAAAGCAAAGATTTTAAACATATAATTTCTAAATTCTGACAGAATGTCTTTTTTTGATTGAATACGGACATTAGATTTAATCCAATTATTTTGCTGTATGCAGATTAATAAAAATTCAATCCATTTTATAAAAAAAGTATGACCTATTATCCAACCAATAAAACTACTTGTTAAAAATAGCAATTTATTGTTACATCGAAACAAATAAATATTGATGAATCTCATGAATATGGAACTCGGTAAGAAAAGGGGATTTAAAAATTGAAAAAGAAGATTCTGAAAGAATCTTCTTTGAATACTAAAATTACGTATTGAATTTGGATTCTTGTATCCATAATTCAAAAAGTTTTTTTGACTATTGCCGAAGAACTGAAATAAAAGATAGGGTATAGCTATGACAGTTATTGTATGGGGTCTACCCAATGCTAAATGCAAAGGCGCATAATAGATAGACATGAACATTATGAGCTGTCCCGTAATAAACCCAGTTGTTGCTGCTATTTTCTTCTCGGTTCCTTCTTCCACAAGTCTAGCTCGAAGAAGGAAGAGATAAGAGGGCCCTATGGAAAATGTGGTCATAAATCCATAATAGAGTCCGACCACAACTATCGAATTCATTATCTTCATGCATAAGAATACTAGATTCTCCAGTATAAAAGATTGAAAAATCATCTCAAACCTCTCTTTTTCTTTTCTATTGCAATTTTTGGATTATTATATAACGATTTTTCAATTTTCAATTTTGCATAATTTTCCATTTATAGAAATAGATAGACTAGAAATAGAAACGACATCTCTTATCTCAATAACACCAAAGATAGGGATATTAAATGAATGGAATTAGTTTATGGATGTAATATAATGAAATAGAGCCAGTTTGAGGTTCCCTATGAAATGAGGCATGGAAGGGAGCCGCTGTGAAGAAATTTGACGAGTTACGAAGGAAACTTCGAGTTCCTATTGGTCATGGGTTGAGAACGGGAATTGAACTCTATGAGATCGAATTTCCCGTTGTTCCTCAGTAGCTCAGTGGTAGAGCGGTCGGCTGTTAACTGACTGGTCGTAGGTTCGAATCCTACTTGGGGAGATTGAATTGATTCCGAAATCTGTAATTCGGAATGAAAGGGTTTGCTTTGACCGTTAAGAAGAGTAGATAAC
>NW_028196862.1:30000-32608 GCF_037176805.1 Vigna unguiculata
GACGTTCCCAAAATGGATAGTGTACTTTCGGGTCGGGTGAATTCAAAATATAGACGCCTATTGGCATTCCAACCTTTCTTCTCCTTTCAGGGCCTATCCGAAAACAAAAATAAAATTCAATACTTCTTGGTTGTGAATATCTGAATAGGACAAACCGCCCCGTGGATCTCTTTGCTTCGGAACAAAACAATTCGAATTAGGCTCGGTCAACTGGAATGTGTATTATCGATATAGGGGATCTTTCAAGTGAGAAGATCCATCGACCTGAGACGAAGAGAAAGAAAGGTCTATCTATTTTTTTTTTAGTTATTCAGTTAAACCAATGATTCGTTATTGGAGCAGCTAGCAACAACTATCTCATCTGGGAAAAGCCATCTTTTTCTCAACAATGTCTTTGTCATTTGATCCAATAGCGCTTCGTTAGATAGGAACAGATTTGATAAATATTGATAACTCTCAGATAGAGTATTAGAAGGGAAAAATCCTTTAGATGATGAACTATTGATTCTAAGCCATCTCTGGCAATGAATCAACAATTCAAAATGCTTTTCTTGCGTATTCTTGATAAACCAGTGTTTATATATAGATGTAGGAAGATTTGTTTGGGAAGTAAGAAGTTCCCTTGACATCTCTTCATCTGTAAAGAATTGTCGATGTGAAAACACAGAGACAAAAGGCTGATCTTTGAATAGGAAAAAGAGTGGATCCACGGGGTCCCAAATGAATTGGCTTATTCGAAAAAAGCCCTGTTCTTTGGAAGATCTATCTCGTGTCTGGTACTGCATGGTTCCACCCTGCAAGAACTCTGAATCATTCTCTTGAAGCTCATCCTCTTCATCATAAATGATCCGCTTGTCCCGAAATGACCTGGCCCAATAGGGAAATCCCAAATTATTGGGCCTTTCAATACAATCAAATAGAAAGCCCCAAGGGCGCCATATTCTAGGAGCCCAAACGATGTGATTGAAAAAATCCTCCTCTATCTGTTGCGGGTCGAGGACTCCTCCCCCTTCTTCAAACTCCGATTCATATTTTTCATAGAGAAATCTCTGATCAACGATAGAATAAGATCCATTTTGAATCCTATTTAAGGGATTCCTTGGTTCGGACCGAAGAAGCAATGTCACTCGATCCTTATCAAATTGACTGCAATCTTTTTCTGTACGTGAGGATCCCACCAGAGCGCCTTCTACTTCTAATAGGCCATGAACTAGATCATAATTCTTCTCAACGAGTCCATAAGATGTGATCCCATTTTTTTCATCAGGTCCGGGTAGAGACCAAAGGTCTTGAGCGACCGATCCGGCAGAACAACTCAAAAGGTAAAGAAGTATCGTTAATTTCTTCATACTCGTTCCAAGTTCGAAGTACCATTTGTACAAATAAGAATCCCCCCCGTCACATGATTTCTTCTTCATATAGATAGATATAGGATCTATGGAGCAATTACTTAGAAGTACATTTTGTGAAACAGCCCTTCCTATCTGATAGAAAAGGATCCCATGATCCTGAACCGATCTTACCTGAGATCGGAAATCCCAAGTTTGTCTATGAAGAACAGAACTAATTATATTAGTGTCTATGATGGATTTTTTTTGTATAATACTAATCGATAGGGCCTCATTGTTAAGTGCTACAAGATCTCGTACATTTGAACCCATCGTCGTGGACCCGAATCCATTAGTATGGGACATTTTCTTTTCCAAGTGAAATCCCCTAGTATATGAAAGAGTGAAAAAGTGTTTTCGTTGTTGTGGAATAAGAAGCCTTCGTATCTTAATGCATGTATTGAATTTATTCGGAGCTATTAGAGCTGGATCTACTTTTTGGGGAATATGAGTCGAAGCAATAACAAGAATATTTCTAGTGGAACATCTTTCACAATCCCTGGAGAGATAGTTCACTAAAAGACCGAGGGATAAGTAATTCGACTCAGTCACATCCAGATCATGAATGTTAGGAATCCATATTATGCAAGGAGACATTGCTTTTGCTAATTCGAAGTGAAAGGTGATATAAAATCGGTCTATTTCTGGCATCATATCCATAGTTAGCGTATTCATCATAGTTAGAAGCTCCAGCTCCATATCAAGGTCACGGTCGATATCGTCACTATCGTCACTATCATCAATATCGTCACTATCATCAATATCGTCACTATCATCAATATAGTCACTATTATCAATAAGAAAACCCTTAGGCTTGTTATCCAGGAACTTGTTCAGAAATACTGTAATGAAAGGAACATAGGAGTTTGTCGCTAGGTATTTGACCAAATAGGATCGTCCAGTTCCTATAGAACCTATCACTAAAATACCCCTACTAGGGGGAGGTAGGGCTAAGCGGAGCGAAAAGGGTTTTCCATGAGATGGGAAATGCAAACTATTAGCCCCCCACAAGGTGTGTGAATAAGTAATTGTCTGATAATTAGCAAGGAATATACGTCTTTCTACTAAACAGGATGTATTGAATTCATAAATCATTAGATACTTTTTTTGAATGTCAACTAAGTATCGTAAGTAAATTGCTCCCGGTTGTTCACTTATTTGATAACCAGAGTTATTCTTTGATAAAAGATCACTATGAGTAAGACTCAATAGAATTTGAT
>NW_028196863.1:0-37500 GCF_037176805.1 Vigna unguiculata
TGGGACATTCTCTTAAGCTTAAAGTCTTTCCTGGGATAAGTGAACTGTTTACTTATATTTGAACTACTCCGAATTCTTTTCACTCTTTATGACACTAGTTCAGTGGCATCTATCTTGCTCAGTTGTCTTCCTTTGGTCTGTTGATACTATATCCCTCGGAAAACCGGAACTTGTAAGCAGAGTTATTCCCCAACTAGGACTTGCGGGCGAGCTACCCTTGGTTGAAAGCCCTGGTTGAGAAAGACTTTTCTTTACTAGCCGTTCCCTCTACCTGTCTACCGAGCTTACTAGTTCCGTTCATTCCCTGCTGTAACTGTAAGAGCTCAGTCGACTACCTAGCTAAACACCCTTCGTCCAAGTATTCCACCGGTATCCTCTTGGTCGAGAATGGCTAGTTGCGTGGACTTTCATCTAACATAACGTGTTATAGCCGAGCATGGGTAATCTCCAATAGCTGGGAGCGGAACCTTCCCCCCGAAACTTGTTGGACTCGAACCAGCACCTCTGCGCAAAAGACAGACCAGATGAACTACCTTTCTTCGACTCGTGGCTTGACCCGGTTCGTTGCGCGACCTACATCCGGGGGGGTCCTTCACTTCAATATGGGTGTGATTTTGACCCCGTTCCAACCTAGCTAAAAATCCAATGGGACGCCCCAATTGTTCCAGATGACTAAGCACATAAGGAACGTGTGATAGGTAGTATAGAGCATAAGGAGCACAAATAGATATTTGCTGAGCACGCGCAAAAAGTCAAGGACGATGATCTCTGATTTTGCACCTTCTAACATCTCGAATTGAGAAAGTCTCGTCACGCTCTTTCATTCACGATTTTATGTTCTCGTCGCTTCTTCCCCTCGTTCCTTTTCTCTTGGACATCTCACTTGAAATGCATTCATTCCTTTCGATCTTGTACTCAGGTACACTGAACACCAACCCAATCTCAATGAAGACAGGGAACGCAACTAAACCTTTGAACTCGGGTAGCCTTTTAGCATAGCTTTCATCAGAACTAGGCAACTTTCTTTTCTTCTCTTATGAAATTCAAGATCTCCCCTGAGAACGCACAGAACAGTTACAAAATCATACCCTTTGGATGTTACGTTACATATCTGATACCCTTTGGTCCCTCACGGAACACTGGCTATATCATCTAGCCCCATGTCAACCAATCCAACTCCTCCTGCCGCTATGCATCCTATTGGGACGCTTCGACTTTTTGTTCTGCCAAGGTCTAATCGTTCTGACGTAGTCTAAGTCTTCTAGGGGAATGCCGACTGCCGAAGTTGAAGCTGAAACCAATGATGTTAACCGGCGATGCTGATTCCGAAGCCGTGGCAAAAAATCTTTCCCCTGTAGAAAGAAGTGTCTCCGAACAATCTCTGATGAGCTGACCCTATCTGAGGCTGTCGACTTAACTGCGCCGAATCTGGAGGTTTGCTTTGATCCGAGTCTTCCATGGCCTGATCGTGCTCATATTGATCGGGAGGAAAAAACCTGCCCCAAAGGCTATGCTCCGCAAAAGCGGTGCCCCTTAAATGTGCTCTCATCAGATAGAATGAAAGTTGTTAGAGTATAGGTAAGCCCGGGGAGCTATGGGGGTCGGAGTGGTCTCTCTAGTCATACCAAGTAGCTATATTAGGTTCATTTCCTTCTCGATTCAATCTTTCATTTCGTTTGATTTTAGGTATAAAGCCTATGTCATGGCAGTCAAATCTCTCTTTTTGAACAGAGCTTTAAGCCTTTAGCACATCAATAGATATTGCAGTAAAATCATCTGATTTGAGCCCACTTCCATACTGATTGGAATAGCCAAAAATGCACCTTTCCCCACTATCACTTTCTAGAATTCTTTCTGATACATGCTCCGAGAGGGTTAGCCCCGGCTATCAAGATGAGCTAAATGGTCACACCGCCAAAAGGGAATTTTAAAGATCTCGGGATTGCTTCAATGGCAGAAGCCAGAAGAGTGAATTCAGCGATTGCCTTTTGACATGGTAATTGGAATCTTCCCTCAACCAAGGAGGGATGGGTAGGCTCAACTCGATATGGCTAGAAAACCCTTACCTTAGGGCCACTTCTCATTATACCTTTGGACACAAGGCTCGCCATCTACGGAGCTTTTTTTGTAGTGCTAGTTCAGAGGCTTGGGGCCCGACCCCTGCGGCTGGATTGAATCCTTTTCGAACTACGAATGACTTGATCCTGTCCAAGCCACTAGGAAGGTACCGGAGGCAAGCTCGATCGAATAGAGCCCCAGTCTCCATTTGTCTTACATAGCAAACGAAGAGAAATCGTAAAGCATACAAAAAAAGGGATCCACTAATCCCTGTCATCCCAAGCACCCTATGCCGCCCAACAATAGCCCATCCGGTACCCAGGACGGGTTGGGAAACGCATTCCATTACGGGGAATGGTCCCGGCTGGTACGTCCGGAGCGTCCAGCTCCAAAAAGAATTTTGAGGAGACCATTTGGGACGCCTTAGAGCAACCCCTAATATCTGACGAGCAGAGACTAACCGGGAAAACTTAATCTGTATTTCGACCTGAAGGATTAGCTCTACTACTAATAGAGCTGAGGCTAAGGAGAAAGCAGAAAGCAGAGCTAGCTAAAGACAAGAGCGAATATCCCTGCTAGCGAAAAGAGCCGATATCCATCTCTTCAGCGCGAGTTGTTGGTCGGATCGTGGAACTCCCCCCATTATAAATTCCCTTTATCCTGGTTGGGGAGGATGTTAGGTAAAGAGTCAGAGCAGCTATGCAAGCACACACATGGGCACTAGTCAACGCCCTTGGTTTGGTAAAGCCCTAAAGGCGGGCGGAAGGGGCCCTTGCTTTGTTTGGTTCTTAAATGGTGGGTCGATCAGTCTACTCGCCCATGAGATGGATGCTCCTTTCACAGTATCCTGTGAGTCTCTAATTCAAAGCTAACCGAAGCGTGACTTTCAAGAGCATTCCTAAAACGAACCAGCCGCGAAGAAAAAGAAAATAAAGGGTCGCAGGTCTTAGAAGCAAGGCTATTGGTTCAACTCTCGGGGTTTAAGCGGAAATTCCCAGCTTTATTAACCTTTTCCGGCCGGGGCTTTCGTCAATCACTTTGGAGATGGCGTTGAAGGCTAAACGTAAATGGCAGCACTGGATGACCTATTCTAAGGTAAGTGAGCCGAGGATAAGCTGGATTGGATGGAAGCAATCAATATGAAAGATTTTGAAGGCTATGGAGCCGGGCTAAGCAGCTAGGAGGTTTGTTTGCGGGAAACACGGTTCAGAATCCGATCCGATGAGTAGTCGGGATTCGGTTGGTGTGAAGTTTTCGAAGGATAAGTATCCTAGATCTAATGATGAAGGGCTTTGATTTTACTATTCCGGTGGTCTTTTCTTTTTCTCTCTATGTGTCTCTACCTTAGCGCCGCGCCCCTGTACTGTCTTTATAGTGAATCTGGTGCTTACTTTACTGGGAATCCTAGGATTTTAATCTTGCATTTTCCCCGTAAAATTGGATTCAACCCGAAATCCCCTCGGATAAGTCAATTCAAATCTTGCCACTGTTCTTTTTCCTGGGATTTTTTGCATCAACCCCAGGCGACCAAGGTACTACGTGCTCGACCCCCCCTTACCTCTGGGGTAGTCTTAGTTTTTGCTGCGAACGACTCTGCAGCGATTTCATCCGCATACGGCTTGCCCCTGCTTCAGTCTGGTTCAAATGCTTTCCGTGGTTAAGCTTGTCGATAAGCGAGGGCTTAGAATCATCTTCTTTTGTGTTGTGCCAACCTTCTGCTAGAAGGAAAGAGTCGTAGTCTTAGGCGCTTTTAAGCCCTAGCCTTTTAGTCATATTCAACCATTTCTGGAAAGATAGCCAGGTCAGGGGAATCAACACCTAGTTCTTTCGTACCCAGGCAGCACGGGATGAGACTTTACAGACGACCTTCTGCTCTTTAAGGTCCCAGTCTCAAATCGGATCTCAAAAGTCTGTTATATTAATATAAAGAGAAAAGTATTGACTAACTCTTATATACCAAAAAAAAGAATCCACACACACAAGACTCGACAAAAGATCTCAGAGTGAGCTGCTCGGTGAGGAATTTCGCTATGCCACCCGGCTGTAAGTACTGATGTAGCAAAACCAACGGGAAGATCAGTCCTAGGGTTCGAATAGACTCTTAGTTAGATAGGGAGCGGAGTTTACAAAACGATAGGGTTAGAGCGTTTGAGTAGGGATGGTAAGACATCCAAGACGCGTAGCTGCTTGGAAGTAGCTCCTTCTATAAGTTAAGTTCGAGACTGTTAGCCTATTAGTGATAGTGAAATCACTTTGAATAAGAATAGATGCTTGACTAGTCTTACTCTCGGTCTTGTCTACAGCAGTTCAAGCCCTAGGGAAAAACGTAGCGTAACGAAGCGCTTATTGTAGTACAGCCTATTTTCTCATATGATATTGAATCTGTTGAGTTCTTATCCCACTTGAAGTTGAAGGACTGTTGACAGGGTTAGGCTTATGTCACTCGGATGGGAAGGCGTCAAGTAAAGTAAAAAAGCGGTGGGCTGGCTTAGACAGCAAGCAAGCGAGGAGATTCACCAAGCCGGTGTGACAGTATGAGTAGGGTAGACTAGCGGGCAAAGTCTAGCTGCCTATTCGATAAATGGGGGAGTCATCTGTATAAGGAGAAAAAAAAACCGCCGGCTTTTAGAGAATCTTTCCTCTTCAATTATGCACGATTTAATGGGGTTGTCTTCCTTTCTTGGGAGTTAAAAAATGAGTTGGGTAAGCTTCCTAAGGGTATGGCTTCTCTGGAGCGACTAAGGACACACCCAATCAAACGATCGGTAAAACGGGTCTCCTTTGGTACAATCTCCTCGGCCGAGTATATCCCGTACGGTTGTTTTCAAAAAGTAGTGCAATCGCATTCTATGAACGAATTCCTTCATAGCCCTCATAGATAGAGTAGAGAGAAATGGGAGAAAGCGGATTAGCCACGTTCTAACTCTTCGCCATCTAACTATCATAAGAGTCATTTCATCCCTGAGTATCTGGCTTAGGGATATCTAGTTTAAGTGCCAGTTGCCATTGATCTTCTTGGAGAAAAAATGGGGCATCTATTTCCCTGCCAGTTTCCTTTGCTGTCGATGCAGGCGAGTTGGGCCTATTCTCGTCTCGAATAAGAGAGTACCTGGAGTACTAACATATAATCTTGACTGTTTTATAACATCTTTCTTTCCTGTACTAGGATACGATATACAAGACTCCTTTTCTTTTCCAGTACTATTAGAAGCCCCTATAACCAGGGAGTTTAACTAGAACCTAGATAGAATCTCCGGAATCAGAAGCTGCTATCTCTCGCTATGCTTTTTTGAGTGGATTTG
Organism: Vigna unguiculata; assembly: GCF_037176805.1. Classification (NCBI taxonomy): domain Eukaryota; kingdom Viridiplantae; phylum Streptophyta; class Magnoliopsida; order Fabales; family Fabaceae; genus Vigna; species Vigna unguiculata. The sequence goes on from NW_028196863.1 coordinate 5,361, forward strand.
AGAGTGCGGCATAGCTGGAAACTCCTGAATTTTAGGAAGGTTCTAACCTTAATTAAAAGGTAAGTTTGAAGAGAGATTGGGAAAAGTTCCGAGTGTGAGTATCCAACCCCCTTTTGATTTGAAAGGATCTTTCTGCTTTTTAGTTTCCTAATATGTGTGTACATATTGATTGTATCAGTACTACCAGCGAGCTAAGAGCTAACCCCTTTCTTTTCCTATGGCGTTTTAATACTCACCCCCTGAAAGTGAAATAGAGATAGAGAGAATCTATTCAGTTGGAAGGCGGAAAGAAGCACTGGCTAAGACTTTCATGGAGATGGGGCAAGTGTACTAGCATATGAGTTTCCAGCTTTTGAATTAAGGTTTGTCAAACCCTAAGCTGCTACTTAGAAAGGGGGCGTAGCGGGTAAGGCAAAAGAAAAGGTGTCCGCCTAGACTACTGCCACTTTACTTTAGGATAAGGTTTTTGCTTCGAGCAGCTCTCGGGCATTGATTGAGGAAGTAGCCCAACCTTTTTTCATCTACGCAAAGAGGAATTACTTCTTATTTTATAATACCGGAAATGGTGCATCTAGATCGATTCCTAAGGCTGGTAATGCCGAATCAAGGATAAGGCAATACAGTAAGAAAGGAAAGCTATTCATCTTTTGTCTTTGAAGAGAAAGACAGATTGGATTGTACGAACATCTGTGCCAAGCTTAGGTAAGCCGTCCAGAAAAGAGACAAAGAAAGACCTCTCCAAAGCCGGTGCTTAGGCAGACCCAGGTAAGAGCAGCCTTTCTCTTATATAGGAAAGCACTACTGCCACTTTCTTATGTGAATACCTCCTCAATCTCACTCTTTAGTGAAAGTCTCTATTTCACTTTCAAAAAGCAGTCTACACAAAATATAGAGGTACTTTTTCCACTTCGCATATGGGCTTTATATTCTCTACGGCGTCAACCATAAGTTTGCGTTCAGTTTGAGCTGGGAAGTAAACTAGGTTTTGCTATTCCTTCTCGAGCTTCTATTTCATCCCTTAAAGGAGATTCGGGAAAAGATAGAATAGGAAGACGTGTTTCCAGAACAAACAAGATACGGGTTGAGAGGGGGAAGTTAGCAAAGTTAGACAAGATTGGAATGGGCATAGGAACATGTATTGATGTACCAGATCGGCTAATGCTCCCAGGTTGATGTAATGTATTCCACCAGTTGACTGAAGACTTGATTATTGGTATATCGATCGGTCCAGCACGGATTGAAATAGGAGCCGGTTCGACAGGAAGCTTTTGAAAACGCAGTGCACCCAGGTAAATCAGAAACGAGATGAATACAGAGGTTAAACGAGCATCCCACACCCAAAAGGTGCCCCACATAGGTCTTCCCCGAAACCCCCCAGTAACTAAGGTAAACAACGTAAAAAAAGCACCCATTTCTGTACCGGTTCCGGAAGAGCGAAGAGAAGGGATGTTTTGTTAATAGGAATAAGAAAGTGTTTATAGCCGTAGCGATATAAACAAGAATACTCATCCGAGCCGCAGGAACATGTACATACAGAATACGAGAATTTCCACCTTGTTGAAGATCTAATGGTGCTACCCGAAGACTGAAATGAATAGCCATCGCTGTTAAGAACAACCGAGATCCAATGAGAATTAGCGCATAGCTTCTGGTCTTTGACCATCAAAAAAGAAGGTTGTAATAACGAAAGGGACATATGAGAATTTTGTCCTAGCTAGTGGAACAAGAAAGACATGGATCTATATTCAATACGCAATCAAAGGATTTCTCTCCCAACGAATAATTACCCCTGCTTAGTTTTCGCTCCGCTCGTGCGTGGCACTACCTTGCTGGCGGAGCGGCATACCGAAAAAAAAAGAAAAAAAACCCTACTCTACTATCATCTTCTTTCTAAAAAGAGATGATAGTAGTTAAGGGCTCTTCTGACCTGTCGATATGGAATACTGTTTCGGGTACCTACAGTTCCAATTTGAGTGAGTTAGATGATTAGAGTAAGCTTTCCAAAGAAAGTGCCTGACCCTCCGGATAAAAAGAAGCCCCGTATCTGATCTCTTTTTTGAAACACACTTTGACGAGCATACCCGTCCTCAACAAGTGCTGCTTCGATATGTTTTTCAATTTGAAGTTGAGTCTGAACAAAGAGTCCATATGTGTTTCGTCATACACATAACCCAACCAATTAGTCCTTAAGCGCGAAGAAGAGGTCGACTATACGGGTGGTGTCATCCAGTAAAGGAGGGTGAAGGGCGGGAATCAGAGGATCTTGATTTTCCGGTGCTGCCGCCTGAGGTTCTTGAGCCTCCCCCGGGTAAGCGAGCGGATTAGGAAGGGGGTGGGCAACCTCTTCCTCCTCATTTCAATATTCGTCAAAATTGGCTTGCGATAAATCTTTCGATTTTTATTTATTTGTACCATACCACTCCTTCTTGATCATTTTAGCATTCCATCCAAGATCCCCGTATCAGGTTGATTCCATGTAATACTGACTTTCTAATCTCTGGGTCTTCATATCATTGAGGATTTCGGGCAGTTGTCCAGTCCATATTTTTCCCCGAAATCCTCAAGAATATGGGCCGTACGCTCAGGCGCAAGGGCCCGCATGTTTTTCTGTTGCTCTTCAAAAAAAGGGATATCTGGTCTTGGATTTGATTTTCAAAATAGGATAGGTTTCGTAGCAGCCACTCATCAGACTTTTACCATAGCTTTTCTTCATCCGCCTGTGATAAAACTTTTGAGGTTGTGATGGGCCACATATCCCCTAACCGCCGGGAGTGCTCAGCGAATCTACCCCTTGCCTTACCGAGGAGGGGCTGCCTCATTACTGTAGGGAACTTGGCCTATGTTAGGTTAGAAGCTTCCGAGTGGGATCCACCGGACGAAAGGGGAAGTACGGGGCACACAGAAGATCAAAATCAAAGAAGGTAGAAATCCTATATACTAAACTAACCAATAAACAGAAAAAGATGAACCATTTCATAATAGAAAGAGCCCGCTGTAACTTGGGCCTTGTTAGATAGAAGCAAAAGAGACGCACTTGTATACCTAAAGGAAGGAAAAAAGTAGTGGAAGAAAATAGAAAGCAAGAAGGGAAAAGGCATGACCAGAAGAATTGTGTGAAATAAGTGAATTTATCCAGTTGAGGCATGATTGATTGAGAAAGAATGATTCCCTCCGGACAGAAAGAGAGTCCCTTCATGTAGGAGTAGTGAGTGATATGTGGTTGGTTGTTGACCAACAGAAAGGAAGGATGCATGGGACTAGCGGGCATTGAACCCAACGGAGTGACTTTCATTCCGAGAAAACTTCGTTCGAATTGCATGTGTTGTGTTAAGCATATTATAAAATCTATCTCAAGCTTGGGACAGTTGGGCAAGCCGAACCCTGTACAGTAGAAGTTTCAGCTATTATTGATCCAGTACCTCTTCACCATGTTTGGATGACACCGGTTCTTTCTAAGCAGATAAGGGCATTGATGGATCGTCTCACTTGCCTGCGAACATAGCGAAAAAACTATTCCAATTGAGCTGACGGTAAAGTCAGCTACGTGAAATAAAGCTTGAGCCCTACCTAAATTCCCTTGCGCTTAGGTCTGGGATCGAGCCCTCTATGGCAAATTAGGTATTAAGTCATAGATGCGCCTTTCGACTGGCATTCAGTCCTCCAACACCAACTGCTTGAAATAGCAGCGCTTATACCCCCAACTGATTCAATGTCACTTGGGATCGGATCCTTCCCTAAATTAATTTCCCCTCCGAAATCGATGATTCTTGGCTACTTGATTAGGCATTTCCATCTCTCAACTAGAAAGAAAGCGCTTTAGCTTAGGGCTGATCTTCAAGGCTCCTTACTTCTTTTTATACCGCAAGTGACGAACTATAGCCATTCGTGGTCACCGCTGTCCTACTTTACTTTTTTATTCTATTAAACCTCACCCGGAAAGCGAAACCAAGGCAAATCTCGCCCATCAAGCATTTTCACTCGAGCGGAAACAGCTGACCAAGAGACAAGAGCTACCTCACCAGACTCCATAGCTCCTAAGGCTTATTCTTTAGAGTCTTACTAATGCATACTTTTTCAGTCGAATGCTCCTGGCAGAAGATTACATAGACTATGCCTTTTATTCAAAAGAGCCATCACAGCTTATGAAAGAGCAGCTTGGAAATGGCTAATTAGTTTAAGGTACTGACCAACACGGAGAGAGCCCTTTTTCAGTGTTGTCGGAATAGGACCTTTTGGTGGTTTAAAGGGCATTACATTAGGACTTTAGTAAAGAGAGTACGACTTTGGTTCCAGAGATAGCGATTCGGCTTAGTTCAAATAGAACTAAAGAGAACGGGAAAAAACTGATCCCAATCCTCGCTCTGGACCAAGGTGCGTAGCCTTTTAACATTCTCTTTCTCTCTTTTCTGGCTTAGCCTACCCAGGGAAAAGGCTCCTTCTTATTGATAGCACCGGTGAGAAAGGACCCCTAATGGGCAAACTTAACGAATATCCCAGGAATGAGGAATGAAATAACTTCTGCTATCTACTCACTCTTGCCACTGAGAGGGGATGAGTGAATACCTGGAAGATAAAGTTATCTTATTCCCGGGATCAGGGCACAACTGCTTCATTGAATTTCTAAGTTCATACCCGATAGCAGTAGCCAATGTCGGAAGAGGAGCCGTTGGTGCTTTAGTTCCGCAGCTCTTGCCTTAGACGGAAAGTTGGCAAAGGCTTCAGACGCGGTCTCCGGTCTCCCTTTTTGGGCACGCGCCAATCGGTCTTAAAGCCTCGATGTCCGCTAAAGAAGATAGAGATCGAGAGATGTGGCACTCTTCATAATGATTTAGAAAGACAAGCAATAGCTGTTTTAAAAGGCAAAGGTTTACTTTAATTAGCAGGCTCAAGGTCAATTTCTTTTTCCAAGTCAAGGCGATGCAATACTCGGGCGATAAGGAAGAAGCAGTCCCAGGCCTTAGGTCCAGACCAGATCTGAGAACTTTCGAGATGTGAATCATAGCCTAGTCTAGTTTCGTACCCAACAGCTAAAAGTGATGTCATATTATACTTTCTAGAGAATCACCCATCAGCCTTCGGATCTGAGTTTGAATTGGCTAGGGGGCATGAGCGGTAGTCAGCTGTCCTCTTTCCTTCCGATGAAGGGATCTTGCTCGCTTTTCTCTAAAGGGCTAGTCCTGGTTCTGTTAAGGGCCTAGTTCTGGACTTGCTCGACCAAGAAAGGTTGGAAGTAGATTGTGAATGCTGGAGTTGGCGCTCAATGGAGCTCTTTCTCGCCCTCTCTATAAGAGAGATGGGATCACCTAAGTCTCGTTATGGATTGATGGCTAAAGGAGCGTCTACCCTACTAGAGATGCTCCTTTTGTATAATAAGTCAGAATAGAAGAATTGAAGGGCTCGTTCTTCCTGGCTTCCAGGCTCCTGCCTTTCCACGAGCAAGTTGACTTAGTCTAGTCGACCAGCAGTAGAGGAAGGGTATGGGTAAGGCAAGTGAATCAGAAGCAGTAGCAATAGGACCAAGGGCGCGCTTTAACTCAAGGGTACACTTTTATCCTTCCAGGATTTGCAGGAGTTTCCTTTCGAAGGCCTTTTAAGAACCTACCCTTGATCCACTGGATATGAATGCTAATCATTGATCCGAAAGTGCCACAGTCCCCTCTCTGCTGCCTATTACCTATTCTCTTCCTTGCGTGGTATATCTTTACTAGGGGAATCAAGGCAAAAAATGGCTTTGGACAATTCATCCTTTCTTTATCCCACATCCCATTCGCAGCTGCTATCCCGACATCTGATTATAGCACCAGCTCTTCGTCTTCATAGAATAGAATAAGGCATTAGACATGGGCAAGAGCCCTTCTAGCAGCAATCCTTGATTGAAGTGAAGGAAGAAAGCCAAAAGCTCTAGTCCCATCTCTTTCTGTTATGGAATTGGATAGTTACTCATATGAAAAGGGGATTCGATAACAGCCTAAGACAACAGGGTTTACGTACAGGCGCAGCCCGTATGGATGTAACTTCCATTCCGCTAGTCTGCCCCGTAGTTCAAGCGTGAAAAAATAAGTGCCACTAACCTAACTTCTTTCGATTTCGAGCATCAGCACCGGATTCAATAGCAATAGCAAGGGATTCTAGCAGCCTTTTGTCCTACCAGCAGCCTATTCTTTCACTTTCAAAGGCAAAGCTCGCATATTAGGAGTGGAATTCCCTAGTGATAAACTTTCCTAGAGAAGAAGGCGTTCACCAAGGGAACTAGCCGGTAGGAGGGATAGTTGGCCGGCTTTCAAGCCAGGTTGCATGCATGTGACTGAGTCCGGAGATTTCGTTTTGTTTTCAGGGTGTACGAAGTGAAGGCTCGTTGAGACCTTGCCTTAGGAAGACTTTATAGGCACAGTACCAGGGACCGAACTCTCATTTCCTTGCTTAACTTAAGGCCCTTCGCCTATTGATGATTTAGTGCATCACTTACGTATTTAGCTGAACAGGGTAAACATCTTCCTTAAGCTTCCATTCTAGGGAAAACCACTGCTTGGAAAGCGTAATCTAATCACTGCCTGAAAGAGTCCTATTTACCTGACCTAATAAAGAGGGACTGCTTGCTTGTGCCTTAAAATGGTAAAGGACAGAACGCACGGCGCCTTTCGAACCTTTTCTCATTAGATCGGGTAACCTGCACTAATAGGTCAAGCCACATTTCATATAGAAATTCAGGTTCCTAGGAATGTCGTACGAGTCATTCATCTAGTCCCAAGGGGTCTTCCCGACTCAAGCTACTGGGAAATAGGACCACAATTCCTACTCACTGAGTGTAAACGACTCTCTTCGGCTTTCCGTCCCTTTCAATAGGAAGGGTCACAGCCTAAGTCAGGCCGGGCCTTGCTCAATGATCAATATCAAAACAACCATAAGTGATTGGCTCACGACTACGTAGAATGAGATTCTCGCTTCCTCTGGCTGTTCATCTGAATCATATAACAAGAAGTTGGGGTAGCCGGCAGTCTTCCTATTCAATGAGAATTTCTCTCTCTTCCGTGAGAATAAGGAAATGGCTCGTAGCCACAGACCACCAGAGGGTAAATAAAGATCCACTTATTTATTAAATGAAGTAAGGCGTCGATTGAATCAGATGGGATGGTACGAAGTTTTCCATCAGGGGTACCTATTGTCTCTCTTTCTATTGTTTTGTCCGCAGAGGAATTTCCATCCCTGGATGTAGCTACCGATATTCTGCACGGCGGGAACTCTTTCCTGTTCCTGGCCTTTCATCATTCTTTTCCTTTGTGGAATGTCTAGTAGACAAAAAGAAATAGGAATTCCCGGTCGAGTTGGCTGGAAGTTCGCTTCTTCCTTTATAGAGTTTCAATCGATGAAGTAATGTAGTGCTAATTCGTTGGACTTTGTTGACGTGGAAAAGTCTCTTTTCTAAATTGCTGAAGTAATACGAAGTTCTGTGTTCAAGCCTTTTTGCTGCTAGTTGGAACTCAAACCCCTAGCGAGGGTATTCGAGAATGATTACGACGACAAACATCAACTGGTCTTTCATAGTTGTTCAGAAGTCAAAGCTTTTGCTTACGATGAGATGAAAGTAAATAGACAATTTACCCGCTGATTGATCGAATGGAAACTTCCCCCTTCTCGCTAAATTCAAACTTCCTGCTTCAACGTGGAATTGCCTCTAAAGTCGTTACGCTTTCCCTGCGCTTCCTCTTCTCTTTCGAATTAGCGAAGGAGTTTCTTCTTACAGGTTAACTTCAAGCAGTGTCGCTTAGGAATGACTTTCTTCTACCTTGCTCAGAGATTCAAGTTGATTCGCTTCCTGCTAAAGACTACCTTGTCCCAGGATCGGATGCATACGTTTCAGCATTTGCTCTAACTTCCTTTGTCGCTGCTGGTGCCCATCTTTTATCTTATTTAGCCGGGAACTGCCGCCCCACCAACCCCTACCTTCCTATTCCCTGCTAGTTATCTCTCGCTTTTGCTTCTTTTCTTGGTGGGACGGGGTAAGCCTATGAATAAGGTAGAGACATAGTGAGATAATAGATTCTATATAGTTATTGCTTGCGACGGAGTTGTACGTTTCAGGATACCTTTCATCTCGTCTTTCCGGACTTTAGGAGTCTTCCAAACAAAGGGTTATTTATCGGTAGTCAAACTCTACCTTAGTAGGGGGATTCTTTTTGACTGGTTGGCATCGATGGATCACTTAGAGGTTCTCAACTCTTTCCTTCAAGGCTTTCGAACTGTGCTATTGCTTTCGACTGACTTTCCCTAGCTTCTTGGCCTTTTCCAACTGCCACTGAAAGCAGGCTTGACAGGCCCAAGTCTTAATTTGTAGGACTTTCTTTGTATTTGATGGTTCATGTAGGCTTGGGTTTTTTCATACTGAAGCAAGCAATTGAATTTCAAAGAAATTACATATAAGAGAAGAAGATTATATCCTATAATATAATCTTTAATTAAAGTTTATGGATTGAGAAAGCGGCGGGCCCATAGAACTCTCCAATCGTGCTGCACCGAAAGGGGGCCGGAGAGTCGGTAACCTGAGATCGGCTAAGATCGAATTGAACTGTCTTTGATTTATACGTAAAAGATAGATATTGAAAGTGTTCAGCAATTTAATTATAGTCAGTCTTTACTTAACTCGACCCAAGCGATGCCTTTCGACTCCCATGTTTTTTTGGTCAACAACCACATCTAACTTTCGTTCGTCACTACTCGAAGAAGTCTCCCTCTTTTTTTTTGGGAGGCAGAGGAAAACAATTTATTATTCATAATATATGGAATTCTCTGTAAGAGCTGCGGAACTAACCCAAATATTGAATCAACTTAATACGTTACTGCCCCTTATCATTCTTCTATTGGGGGGTTGTTGTCTGTTATTACTGCTTATAATATTCTTTTGAATTCTCTGGTTACGGCAAGGTAATCTTAAGTCGACTATATCATTTTTACAACAAAATGACAACCCCTATACATTGCGATGCACGCCGCTTTCATACGAGATCGTGCCGCAACCACTTAAGGATAAGGGGGAATCCAAAGTCACGTCCAAGATGGACGGAGCGGAGGGAACCCCCGAAGTAGATCGAGCCAAAGGCGACAGCGACCCCAAGAGTTTGGAAGATATCTTTAGAAAAGGTTTTAGCACCGGTGTATCCTATATGTACTCTAGTTTATTCGAAGTATCCCAATGGTGTAACGCCGTCGACTTATTGGGAAAAAGGAGGAAAATCACTTTTCTCTCTTGTTTCGGAGAAATAAGTGGCTCGCGAGGAATGGAAAGAAACATCTTATATTTGATCTCGAAGTCCTCCTATGGCGCTTCTTCTTCAAATCCTGGATGGGTGATCACTAGTAGGAATGACATAATGCTAATCCATGTTCCACACGGCCAAGGAAGAATAAAAAAAATAAGAGAAGAAAGATCGTAGAAAAGAAAGTCTTACGTGCTCTCTCCTCTATCTAAGTAAGAGAAAGAGGAAGGTCCAATCATGCTACTTTGAGAAAGATGCTTAACACATGCAAGTCGATCAGTTCGCCCTTAAGAAATAGGCAACATCGGTTCGAATCCGATACCGATAAAGGGCTTTTTCCTTTTTTTTCGGGTGCTGCCGGCCGGTCTGGATTGATGCCTTTCCTTCTTTCCAGGATTAAGGATCTCCCTTAAGAATGACCTCAGGAACAGTCAATGGGAACGCCATGCCATCGAGGGGCTAGTGTGACCATCCATAGCATACGACGGGCGAGAGGGGTACGTGGTGGCTCAGTGTGTCTACCAGTTTCAGGTGAGGCTATTCGGAGATCCAGGGCGAGTCCCGATTCCATATATACGGTTAAGCAAGCCCTGCCGCCAGCTTCCACCCAGACGACAACGTGAGCGCCTGGCGCGAAAGGTTGCTTTGCTTTACTAAAAAAAATAATAAATATAAGGCGCGTTAGCGCTTTCGTTTTCCAATAAGGGGCGGAGCTTGAAGAAGCGAAGCGAGCCTAGAATAGCAGCCTATTACGTTACGTGGCCCCTTTACTTTTTTTTTTTAAATAAAGCGCTAGTGCCCCTATCCTATAGAGTCAGGCTCTTCTGCTATCAATGAAACCGAAAGAAACACAAAAACCCAGTGCGTTTTGTATAGATCGAGACTTGTAGCTGGATTCTTTACTCATGACATACTGGGAAGAATTGCAGGAAATCGTTCGATAACACTTCTGACTACTATTTCCGACGATCAAGACAATTCCCGCGAACTCTTTCATTTCATAGAAGTTGATTCTTCTTCTTACAAAGCAAATAGCATTTCCTATTGATTTGTCCCCTATCCTATAGAGCTGGACCTATTCTGATTCTGAATTATCCGTCGCTACGCTGTTCCCAAGGACTAGCAAAATCGAAATAGCGAAATTCTTGGGTCATCTCAATGGGTTCAGAAACCACACGTTTCTCTGGATCATCATAGCGTACTTCTACATATCCACTAAGAGGAAGGTCTTTTCGTAATGGATGACCCTCGAAACCATAATCTGTTGATATACGGCGTAGATCCGGATGATTGATGGAAGAAACACCAAACATATCCCAAACTTCTCGCTCCCACCGGCCGGCTGATGGAAATAGACTGACTACCGGAGATATTCGTGTTACTTCGTCTGCACTGGTTTGTACACGAATGCGTGAGTTATACCGAGTACTCAGTAAATTATAGACCACTTCAAATCTTCGTTTTCGAGAGGGATAATCAACTCCGCAAATATCGATCGAAACTTGAACCCTTGTATAGGTATGCAATTTAAGAAAGCACAACAATTGAAATAGGTAGTCCGTTTTGGTATCAGATCTATTCCCATGTTCCGATCTTTCCATTTTTTGAACCCATTTCTTGGGTAAAGTCTCCCAACTATATTTGAAAATGGATTGGTTATCCATATAAAGAAAGCTTTCTTGTAGTTCCGCTTCTTTTCTTGCTCTAAAAAAAAATGAAGAAAGACTTGTTTGTTGTAAATCGCCGGTTGGGTTTACCAACCAAGAAAGACATGGGAAAAAGACCAAAGCTATCAGAAAGACTAAGATGGATAGAAAAAAGGTGGCATGATCTCAATCGAGAGTCATTTCCCTGAGTGACTCTAGAATGGAATCAACCAGATCTTCACTTATTTATGTTTTTTTTTCATTGAAGTAATAAAGCCTTCTTGCTACTAACCCGCACCTACTCATAAGCATCTTACCCGTGGGAACTTAACCCTCTAAAAGACCCATTCATTCAGACCTCCCACTCACTGGACTTCCCGCTCGCACTGATTGGATTGCTCCTTGCTTTCAAGAGTTTGACCAGCTTTCTACTATATTTCATTATTAAACAGACTGGCTATCCAGCGTCCTACTGCTTTGCCTCCTTTGCTTCGAAGGAATGCTTGCTACCGTTAGCCTTACCGAACTCTCTCAAATAAAGACTTTCCTACACTGGCACTATGCTTAAGACAGGTTTGCTGTAGTTCGCGAATAAGGACATGGCTTCATCTAGGTCCAGCTATGATGATAGACTCCCCAAGAGTCGCACGGACCGGACCTACTTTCCATATAATATATAAATAAAAAGTCTTCCGCCTTTCTCCTTGAAGCTCTTCCCGAAAGACTTATAAAAAAAAAAAGAATAGCCATTTTTTTGGAATATGACTCTATTAATTCCCTCACCTTCCCAAATGAAACTGATGAAAGAGGAGCCGTCACAGCTTCTCCTTCGGATCACTTACTCGGCTTTACAAAGCTCCCCATGGTCGCCTTCGATACCATTCCAATCAGTGATTCTTATAAACTGACTTCCCCATAGCCACTTGCTTACGACCTTTCGACTCTCGCTAAACTAAATAAGAGAATTTCACATTCACCCTTCACTTCTCGTACCGGATAGGCTCTTGGACTTGGAGCTCACAAATGCGCTGTTTGAGTGAACGAATGCGCTGTTGACATGAGATAATGAGTTGTTTGACTTTTTTCTGCTGAAGTCGGAGAAGAGGAGGTAGCGGTTCGTGCTTGAGTTGAATCACTTGACTTTGGTCCTATCTTTATATTAAGTCGTAGATCCCCTTAAAAAAAAGGAAATGACATAGGTGTACCCTACCACTGCTGTAGAAAGTCTTGAAAACTGGCTCACATGGAAGCCCGAAAAAGGTAAGGGTCAATGCAACTGTAGGGAAACATTTTCTTGCAGTCACACGTACCAGCTTGAAAATGAACTTTCTTAAACTGGCTTTGCAACTACAACTTCCATTAGAACTAGATGGTTGGGAATTGACACTTACACTCCAAAGGCTTACCTTTTTTATGCTATTGGAGGGGCCTAGATCTTCAAGCCTTAATGTTAATGTTAATGGAAAGATTCATTCCTAAATTTGTCTATTGCCCCTGGTACTCTAACAGGTTGGGGGGTATTGGATAGCTCTTTAGCAAAGGATCTTAGATAGGTTGGTTCTATACTAGACTACTATAAGGGATCTTTTCTGACTCTACTATTGTATTGCATAAAAACCATATGATAGTGTGACTCCCTCCATATCGTGGAAGAAAGCATATTCAACACAAAATAGTCGTCTTCTTAGTGCTTATCTCTTTTCAGCGGAACATAAAGATATCCTATACTAGGCCATAATAAACTGCGTCTTATGGTCCGGTCCATAGTTAGACCTTCCCCAATCCTCTCGTGACGATCCTGGTATACTAGAATGTAGGCCTTTAGCTCCTTATCATTAGCTCTTACGCTTTCATTTAAGGTCATTATAAAATGCCAGGCCAGCCCTTGAAAAGACATATGCAAACCCATAGACATAGACAAGCTGGAGAGACAGGCATAGGACTACCAAAAGCTCACTTTAATATAAATATAAAAAAGGGGATCCCTAAATGCCTATTGGATTGGATGACAGACAGGGACCATCTTCGATTGCCTCGTATAGAACCAACCCCAAAAAAGGTCACTGGAAATGGCTGGAATGAATTGTTTTCAAACTTCTTGCCCTAGAATTTTTTCTTACTTATTGAATCTACAGAGCTAAGCACATATATTCTTTCCTTTCTCTCATTGGCTTACTTGCTGGTTTCCCCTATCCCGCCGCTTGCGGGAAAGACTTCCGCTATAGGGATAGGTAGGTCTCCTATCTGGTAATAAGAAAGAATCTATATGTACATACTGGAGGAAAGAAAAGAGCTTGCCCAATTGGAAATAGTACTGCTCAGCGAAATGTTGTATCTCTCGTTCTCAGATAGACGGACATTCAAACTAAAATCATTCCTTTTTCTTGTTTTCACTCGCTTACTAATAACTAATCAATTTTATTTTTTTTTCTGCAAGTGGAGAGGCCTGGCTCGATAGACTAAGGGATACAAAAGAAATCCATTATCCGCTTGCCTACTTTAAAACTTTGTTTTCTCAATAGATTACCATTGAGCTAGAACCAAAACTTCTTTGCCCGCGAAATCTGCTTGCCCTCATCCCTAGACTGCGGTTACGGGGACAAGGCAAGGGGGGGATGTAACAAAACTCAAAGCGATAAAGAATGAAACTGGGTGGCTTAAAGCCCTTAAGACTTCAACTCGCTCTTAGGCAGAAGCACTAGGAGCCATGGAATTAGGGGGGGCAACTCATTCACACTTGATGTTATATAACGGGATGTAAGAAAACATAACTCCCCCTGTCTCGCGCGAAGAAAGAACCAAGCAAACCGCTTTCACATCCTATGTCTTGCGCTTGACCTATAACCAGCTCTCCCTGGGAAAGAAAAGAGCTTGCAATGCGGGCTACTCTATTGGATCCTATTCGTTCGGCTGGGCTGGAAATGGCTGCCTCACTGCGTGGACTCCTACCATCGAAGCAAACTAGCCTGGCCCAACATGTAAACTTTCTCCAAGAAGGAGATGGGCTTACCCTATGATTGCCGGCTGACAAAAAGAGGTAAAGATTGAAACATTCCTTATTTATTTGGTTTGGCTTGCCTATCTCTTTGCCTTTCGATTTCTCTCAGAATCAGAAAGCCTGCTTCGCTTCCCAAGAGATTTAGGGAAAAGGGCCTTGTCGGCCACCGCTTGCTGACGACGGAACGCATCGTCAATTAAATTAAAGGGTCCTCGCGTTGGACTTAGTTGGAAAGGTAGGTGTTCGGCATGTCCCTTGGTTGCGAACTTTTTGAGTAGGGCGGGTTTGGAGATCCCATTCCTCACGTTTACCGTTGTCCCCAGACTTCACCCTTTCCTTGTATACTTTTTCATTTCAATAGTAAGGCGTGTCCCTGTCTCCAACAAGTGTGTGATCCACTGATTCACTGAGTGACTCTTTCTTACCGCGGCAGTCCCTATCTCTTAAAGCCCTATCAGACTTCCTCCCTCGAGAAGGGACTGCCTTCCAAGACGGACTCCATGTGATCCCCTGACACATGGGGATGGAGCCAATCCGAGGTACATAGGTACGAATTAGACTCTCCCAGTCGGCAGTTATGTCATTAACGACATCTACCATCTGATCAGAGTCCGTCGGAGTCACTATGGATTCTACTACTTTATTTTATTAGTCAATCTCTTGGCTAAGGGTATAGCCCTTGCAAGAGTGAAGAATGATAAGTAGAGTTTCACTAGTAAGTCGGACGTCTCATCTTTCCGACTTTACTACGATGGAAAGACGGGATAATCCTAGGATACCCTGACCTCGTCAACGAGACAGGAAAAGGCAGCAAGAGGCCTGTTTTCCGGGGCATAAGCTTGCTGCAATGACACAGCACATTTAAGTAAAGCGCAGTGAACAAGAAACCAGATTTCCGGACAAGCCTGATCACCTCCTTAGCAAACAAGTGCGCTCCGACACAGAGCTCTTTGTTGAGACCATCGGTCACTACCAAGATGACTCGATTAAGAACCATCTTAAGTAGTGGAAGACCTTCCAAGATCTTCCACTACTTAATGGCCTTAAGTCGGAACAACTTGTCAAACAGGGTAAGGTTCATTTCCATAATTTATGTAACCTTCCTGGTCCTGGTTGGGAGCTGTCTCCACAGGACACGACCAAGTGAGCTAACAGGGGGTTTAGAGCTCCTTAACACCGGATATTCCGTATTAGTTGATGCAACTCTGACTAAGGTGGATCTGGATATGATATTGACCATAAAGCAAAGCGGATACTGACTTCGAAAGTGCTCTTAATCACTTCTTTCTTGGCCTTCTCTTCAATCCAATAGCAAGAGAAGGTAGAGGAAGACAAACCTTATGTCAAAGCTTCATGCTTACTTTTTTACCCTACTTCCTACATGCCTGATCTTAATGCTTGCTTGGAGAGCGCAAATCCTGTAGCGGTAAACCAATAGCAGCGGAAAGGCCGACAACACCTGCTTTTCCGTCTTGCCTTTGCTACTTGAGAGAATGCCTTGGACCGAGACCGAAAGCAGCTCTTCCCCTCATCTCATTAGCAAGAAAACCGCTTTAATCCATTATTTCTATAAAGCACTACTTCTTTTTTTGAATTATTAAACCCCGAAAAAAGTCTCTTTCATGCTTCAATCGAGAATGCTTGCTGTCAGGCTTTCGTACCGAAACAGCTGACTTGCTTGCATCCCTTTGATTGCTTAGTCTCTCCTCCTTGCTGCACTATTATGGTACATCGGTCTAATCCTCTGATCCCGTGACTTGCCTTTCATTTACTTGTCTTTCTCTTTCATCTTTCTATCCTATGCAATCAAAAAAAAATAGGAAGATTCTATGAATATCCCCATCCATAGTAAAGACTCTTCTCAAATACGCAGTTGCCAGATTACACTAAACGAAGCCATTTGAAGTGTGCTAATGAAACCTTCTTTCTAAAGAGGATATGCCATAGGGTGCCCCGAGGATTAGAGCCAATAAATATACATCACATCGATCTAGCCTAATAAACAAGGCTCCATTCATACCGGCTTAATTCATTATTGCCTCCTACCGTATGGCATCTCCTCTACTTCAATTCAAACTAGCGCTTCGCCCCTTTCCTCTTTCTTTGCTGCAATAGATGAGATTGGCATTGGCCTAGTTCCAATCCTTTGTCAAGTCACTTAAAAGCAGCCTCCCTCCTCATTTGCTGCAGGTGAGAAAGGGCCTAGCTTTCCGCTGGCCTGATTAGTAGTCAGACTGATGATCTACCCGTCTCCGAGGGGGTAGACCTGCCGGCAACTCCTACGGCAAAAGAAAAGCGAACTCTTCCTTAACTTAAGCAGCGCTATGCTTCATCCTCAAGGTCAACGGTTCTAGCCTCCTGAACCGTCATAATGGACTTATAAAAAGCCTCTTATGCCATTTTTACCGATTTGGCTATTTGGGCCGTTTTACTCATTTCTTTGATTACCAGGGCATAAGACTGCCCGCTCCACCACGTGCATAAACTAATTATCTCATTATAGGCCAAAGCGTGACCTTTTTTCTGGCCAAACTCTGTGACAGGGATATAATATAAAAAAGGGTGTAATCCCGATTTCTCTAAAGCGCTACGTCTTTTCCCGGCCATCATGCATCGCTCCAACCTCCTATTGCCACAGCCTTACAAGCCAAGCAAGAAGTGACAAATCTCAAGAGGGACCTTACTGCCGTTCCCAGCTTAAGCGTCTACACCTCCCAACAAAGTGAATGTACCTTATGGAACCTCCGATAGGGACTTAGATGAAGCCCGCCGACCTTCTCCACCTGCTCTGTAGATGGAACCTTCGCAGAGCTACCACTTTCGAGAATCATTTTTGTCTTTTTGCCCCGGCCAAGGGCACACCACATTCTAAAGAGATCCCTAAGACTCCAGTCCTACCCCGTCTTCTTAGGATTAAGGTTGCAGCACAGTTTGATGTAGAAGTGGCTATGATAGCAAAGAGCAGAAGAGAAGAAAGATATGTATTATATATAATAAGATAATAGTTGAGAGCACTGCTAGAAAGATAAAGATGGCGATAAGAGATTCGTTCTGTCTTTCTTCACTTCTTATCTTTATCTATGATATTAACTTGAACTTGAAGACGAGTCTTATTCATAACTAGAAAGCAGATCGAAAGAAGCATAGGTACACTGAACACTAACCCAATCCAGATGAAACTACTATTATCGGAACCCAGCTTCTCTTTTTTAGCGAATAAAGATTGAAGTCGCTCTTACACTTACTCTATTTAAAATCTTTCTAATTTATCATATGAAAGAAGGAGAAAGGGGGCTGCTACTGCAACCAAGCAATTGGTGCAGACGCTCTACGATGCAATCAGACAATGAGAGAGCGGACTCTCTTTCTCTAAGGGACACTTCCTCATTTTCTTTATTCCACCCCCTTTCGTCGGTTCCAGTAATGGGAGGGGGAGTACCATGTAGTTAGGAAGATGATCGATGCCTAAAGCATGTCTACTTAAGATCTCTATCCTTTCTGGTGATCAAGATATCCCAAGAAGAGAGACCTGACGGCGCTTACTAGAAGAGAAGGAAAGAAGACACTTACTATAAATCTATTCCACCGGAAGACTACCGCTTTCTTTCTCTCTGTCCACAGCCATGACTCACCCACCTTTCCATCCCCCCTCAGCATATAGATCCACCCGATCGATGAAGACTCGAACCGAACAGTGATCAAATCGACTGACTTTGGAGAGTCAATCCTCAGGGCAAGCCAAAGGAAGGACGGGATAGAGCTCAAAGACAGGCTGAAGGCAGAGAAGGATAGACGAGACAAGGAAGCAAAGGAGAAAAGAAAGATCGGAATAGAATAGAGGTAACGGTGGAACGAACGGTAGACCCAACTCTGTATACTTAGCCGGAAGCAGGGCGTTCCACCGATTCCACTGAGGGAGAAAGCCTTTCCCGTATCTATACCTGATCTGCTAATTTCTATCCGGTAGACTTGGTAAGGTAAAAGGGCCCCGACTTATTTGATTTCCAGAATTCGAGTTCGACCGCAGCTGCCCCTTTTGTGTTTTGGGGGGATCAAGTTCCTTGCCAACTATCGACCCCGATCTCTTTTCATTTTTGGTATTACTAGCCTAGCCTTCGTAAATCACACTAAAGCAGAGCACCCAACTATGGCAAGGCCCCCTTAAGTAAGGGTTAGGTTAGTCAATCCGGCCCGAGACGCGTTCGTTGACAAAACCGCCGTAGGAATGGAGACCTTTCAATAGAGCGGAGGCGAACTGATCAACGAGAAAGAGGCCCTACTCACTACAAACGAATACACCACAAGATCGAACTGCACTCATGCCTCTCCCGCATCAAGTTGACCGACCCCCTACGTAGTTCTTCTATCAATCATGTACGTAGGTAGGGTCCTCCATTCTGATTGGTATATCATGAAAAAAGCCATTTGCACCAGGCGCACTGCGCTTTCCCTTGCCTAGATGTTCGCCTTTCTAAGTCAAGTAATGGTGACCCGCCGAAGACTGGAGCCTCAAAACATGTTGACGAAGACCCCCGAACTGAGGGTTCGATCAGTAGAGGGGACGACTTTCCCTCCCCGGAAGAAGAATAGCCCCGCTCTCTAGCCGACTGATCCCGTGGATCATATAACTGGGAGGGAACGTGTCACATTAGAGGTGAACGATAATTACCACGATGAGGCTGGTCCCTCTTTGATTTTAGTAGACTAAGCTATTCATATGAATGCCGGGCTCTTTCTTTCACTGCTAACCCCAATAAGTCAGTTTCTTAATGCTGATATTTTATGTTTCGTCGAGCCCCGAGCTTGTGGTCCTCCTTTGAGTGTGGGTTCCATTGGATGAATCTCTCAAGTCAAGGTTCACGTACATAGCAGCAAGAATGGTGCAGCGCCTCTTTCTCGTTCTCGCTCGGGAGCCAAAACGAACACGCCTGCTACCTACTGTACTGGACCTTCGACCAGGCATTCTACCCTTGTCGAATCGGAACCAACCACCACTGTATTGCGCTCGAACAGTTGAGCGGCCGCCGGCCAGCAACTTCCGTACTGTACACAGATATAGATTCATTCTTCGTACCTGGTCCAACTTCACAACCCTTCGCGGGTTGGTAAGAAGTCAGTCTTGTTTGGTAAGACTCTATTGAACAAAGCAAAGAAAAGAGAGTGCTCGACCGGAACAACGGCCAACAAAGACCGTAATTACATAGATAACTGCTCCTCCCTTTCTCCGGCTTTAAGGCGAACCGTATGGCGGCCGGAAAGAAAAGAAAGACGACCTCCTCACCTTCTCGTAGATGGTGTCAGTGAGAGCAACTTTAGTATCCCCCGTTGACCTTCTTTTGTAGATAGAATCTTCAATGAGTGGAAACAACTTACTAATAAAGGTGCGCTTGTTGAGTAAGGCCGTTTTCTTGCAGGAGTGCTAACGCGCGCCCTTATTCTTCGCTTGCTCCGCAGTACGAGCCTCATACAGAGCTGCGCCCCTTTAATATGATGAGAAGAGGGGCCGCCCTCTTTTCTGCACCAATCTTTATTTACTACTATCTATCTTTTTTGGGGGTGTATAGCTCAGTTGGTAGAGCATTGGGCTTTTAACCTAATGGTCGCAGGTTCAAGTCCTGCTATACCCAAACAAACCTACCTTACACTATACCTATTCATTAATAAGGATGCGTAGTAACGTTCAAAGATCACTCTTTGGCCTTTAGACTCGCTTCAGCGACTTCGCCCTTTAAGTGAGAAGGGGGTGAGGTAAGGAGTAGTATAAGAGTGGCTCGGTCATCCATAGGCCTCTCCTTATTGGATTCATTCTATTCTATAGGGCGGGGCTGCAGACCAACAATCCAGCAAAAGGGCTTAAAAGCTCCTTTATCAAACCTTCCCCTTTTCAAAAAAAGAAGGTCAGCATCAAAGCCCAGCAAACCCAACCTATACAAAGAGCTCTTTTCAGCCCCTACTCCTAACAAGTGAAAGTAGCTGGCACCCACCATACCTTGCTTCGTGCCCTCGGTTTACTTCACTGGGGCTCTCTTCCCTTGGAACCAGGTATGACAGTTTACTTCTTTTTCTTCACTGACAGCATCCCAATGAAGATGTTCTTTTGTAACTGCCAGGGAGCTGGATCTAATGAATTGATCATAAAATGGAGAGATTTGGTTAACGGGAATGATCGTGGTACTCATTGAAACCCGAACTCAGAGTCGACGAGCATGAAGCAGAACCATCTGAGCACACCGAGCGGCGCATCAAGCAAATAAAGAAGGAGGGAAAGCATCGAATGGGATGTGGGAAGCGAGCTTACCGGTCTTGCTATGGATCTTTCCCCTCGCTATAGCTACCATGTTCAGTGCCCAAACATAGATATGCCTACCTACATCTTATCTTACTACACCCACTCACCGCTCTTGGAGGTATATGAGACAGACTACGCGCTAACAGCTTTAGCAACAAGGCTATAGGCTAAACAACTAAAAAAGCAAGCATTGAAAGACGCTCACCTAGTGCATTCACCCTAAGGGAAAGTTCCTGAGTCAGTCAACTCAATTACAATCAATCAAAGAAGAGCACTATAAGCTTTCTACGCGCACCCTACGTACATAACTCCGCGATAGGACAGCAAAGGAGACACTAAATACACGCACTACAGAAGAAGCTATGTGATCAACGCGAGAAGCCTAATTGCATTTAGGAAGGAACGCATGCGCATTGGCTAGAGCAGTCACTTCCGGAGTTAGCTCTGCAGATGAAGCAAGCAAAGGCAGAAGGTTGAAAATCCACTCTTGCACAGAGCCTCTTACTCGCCAAGTGGATAGGCAGCAAGCACAACTGGATCTCCTCATCTACGATGCCTCCTTCTTCCATATGTCCGGAAGCCTTATCTTCGTCTCAGAACTCAAGCCCCTTCCCTTTACTCCATAGGGCATTCGACTATTCCCATTCACTCTATCTACTTTGGCTAATAATCTTAAATATCTGGTCATTGGCCCAAGGTCAGCTCTTGTCTATGAAAGTAAGTTCCTTCTCGGTTTCGCATGCCAATTGGCAACTGCTCTATTTCGTATCATCCCACCCAGAGGGAAAGATATGAGGTAATTTATTCATTAATAAAATTTCATTGCCTTAGTTACCAGGAAAGATCTGATGTGAACAAAAGAAGATCATGGTTGAATGCTCACAAGACATGTGACATTGGTTTAAGTTGAATCGACTGTGAACGAATGGGTTAAGCGAAAAAGGGCGTTGATCCAGGATTCGATTCGAGGCTTGACCAATCCGGAAGTTGCTGAAAGAGAAGCGGAAAGGGACATCTTGAACTCAGGGGGAAGGGACGCTAACAAGTACTAAAAAAAGACTTTCCACAAGCTCGATCTTCTATTCAAGGATTCTTCTGCCTCACAAGTACCGGGCGATCCCGACCGCACCGATGCGGCTTAACCATCGTTTATCCACAGATCTTACTTTGAAACAACTTGGAGGGGAAGGCATCCCTTAGAAGCTGCATGAGCACTTTTACCAAAGAATGTAGGGAATAGCTAAATAAAAGGAGCATTACTTCGAACCAACCAGAAAGAAATCCAATTTGGAGTACTAACCAAAGGAGCATAAGCGGAAACGTAGAAAGACCAAAAACCCAGCCTCTTGCTGAACGAGATTATCATTCTCTTTTCCAAGCCCGGTTATTGAACCTATGCTCTACTCAATCCCAAGTACCCGTATACGCTACCTTCCTTGATCGACCCAGAATGTACTATCTCTAGCCGTGAATTCACTACACGAACATTTAACATATGAAAGATAAACGAGATCCATTGCACAAGTATGCTATTTCAATCAGTCCATGCTATCCGCTACACAGGGTTATTCAATTCCGTTTGATTCAAGACAAGCAGGAACGCTTCAAATAGACTACAGTGGACATATTCTATTATTCAGAGAGCCGCATAGACCCTCGATTTAGTTTAGAAACAAGAAGATTACAGCCTAGTAGTAGGTGGAGGCACTAAGTAGCCAAAGGGTATGACGAAAGGCTACAGCTATGCATAGGAAGTCTCAGTTAATGGGATGCCGGGTTCCCTTTGAGTGTAGAAAAGCTGCTGCTCGATTTGAATTGAGGCTTCGCTTCCAATCGCCATAGTGAAACTTCTGATTAGCCCTACTCTACTAGATTAGCCATAGCTAATTCGATAAAGGAGGGGTGAAAGACTAAAATTTCGATATATGTAGAAAGGGCACGACCTTTTTAGAAACAAAGACTACGAGACTTTTATCCATCCACTGTTACAAGAATGGTATGTGCCTCCATTAGGAAGAGAGGGAGAATGTGACTCAGTTTCGGTTGAAGTTGGCTTGCTGGATCTTGGAGTTGAACGTGAATAATTGTGAGAAATTACCCCCTTGTGTATACTTCTGTTCCTAAGGGAAGGGGCTTACTCATATATATAATATAAAAAAGAAAGTTTGCACTTAATCTATTAAGGCCAATCTTCTGATCCTCAACTATTCTCAACCCTCGGAGTCTAAAAAAAAAGATGTGTATCTTGCTATTGGTATCAATCGGTCCTCTCTTTCCTTTTGGTGGCGCATGCTTAGATTACCCTTATTCTTCATCTTCTCTACCCTTCGGTTGCTTAGGGCGCCCTGAGGGATTCGCCTCTAGGAGAATAGTTATTGATCACATAGCTTGGGTACTAGAAGTTGCTGATCGTATCATTCGGGCAGAGCCTGGGTCCCTTTGTATTATGTATAGCGCAGCTCCCTCTTTCTTTTGCTAGTTTTGTTCCGATCGATGAAGGAAACTCGGTAGCGCGCGGATTCGTTTTCCTATTTCACTGGGATCGGTCCTAAGGCGCGTGCTTCAATTCAATATTGTCTTGATTGGCAGTCGCTCTTCTGTATTTTGAATCTTCAGAGATACCCTTAGAGTTCTGTCCTGAATTGGAGGGTTGTTGAGTCAAGTCAAGAAGAATAAAAAGAAAGTCCCACAAAGGAATCTTGGACAATGGGCACAAGTCTTTATTAAAGAATTAGTATCTCCATTATAATTAGCATTTCTATCAGCTCTGCTCTTTTGTCTCCTGAATATCATCTCGAGACCCAAACAACGAGATCCGGATTGGAACCAACGCATATTCAAAGCTTATGGCCCTTCAATACAACCCCCCTCTGTATAAAACCGTAAGTGAGCGGTGCGAGTCTACAAAGAAGACTTTCCATCTTCCTTCTTTGGCGCTGCTGGAGATGCCCCACAAGGCCTTCTTTCTCAAGATTTCATTTTTCGCCGCGGTGAACAAAAGGAAGCAACGCCGCTACAAGCAATAGAAAGCCACGTTTATTAATCCATTTCAGTAGGTGGCGGTGTACACTAGGTATCAACAAAGGACGCTTTCTCTCACCCAGCCCTTTGGAGGTGTTCACTCTTCGCCTTCGGCTTTCTATTGAATGATCCATCTGGTGTGCTATTTATACTCCGTCAGTGAGGGCTTCTCCCTTTTCAATCTACATGGCATACGTACACGAATGAATATTCAAACTCATCGACTCGGCTCAAAGCATATGATCAAAGCTCTAGTGGCGCACATAGCAATATCAGAATAGAATTCTCGTCGGCCTGACCGGCAGTAATAGCGAACTAACACTGTTCTAATAGAAAGGGGGAGTCCCTCTTTGCGGTAGATAACGCAACCGAACACAAAATGATTCGGTCTCGCAAAGCATCTGGGCGAGCCCCTCCCTACTAAGCATACGTTTATTACCAGATCCGATAACAGCGATTCTCCGTCTCTGACCAGGAGGTATCACATCTACAGACATTAGCCCCAAATGCTAGCTCGCATTATGAATTAATAGTAAGTCGCTACATCATGCTTTTGAGGAAGCTATTCGGGCTTACCCGCCTCCTATTTATCAATTCTTTCCGTTTGATGGGCGTGCTCTTGTTTCTAGGTTTGGATGTTCTTTAAGGGTCTACTAGATTACGTCAATACATGAATCTCATCTTTCCAATCTCTTTCTTCTTTACCCGCTCATTCCTCTGACTTTATGCCTTCTATTCGGCTCCTACCCTACCAAGTCCGACCGGGGGTTAACTTTTCGTTATCAACTGCTTTCTTACTTTAAAATGTTGTATCATGGGCTTGAGGTATCACCGCCTACGAGTATAGATTTCCCGTTCGGTACACATACCCGAAGGATAGAACCTCTCGCCTCTTCTGTGGAAGCATCCTTAGGGAGGTCAAGTCCATATAATAGGACTAGCCACAAGTACTGAGACAATATCTAAAATATTTGCAATTCTTCACTTTTTTTATTTTAACCCAGTTCCGGGAATCAGGCAAGTAAGATCTTTAACACAAGCTTGGCACCTAGGAATAGGCGTTTTATGGATGATTCAAGCCCTGCACACTCAAAGGCGAGAACGAAGTAGCGATTGCTCGTCCAAATGGGTTACCACCAAATCAAGAAAAATAAAAATTATATGTATTGAATTTATACCTCAATCAGCCCTTTAACACCTTCGAAAGAAAAAAGAAGGAAAGCACCCATCTCAAGTGCCTTGCTTCCTCTCCTTATCAGTCGAGCTATTTCATTCCTTCTTTTTTCCAAAGCAGGGTTAGCGTGAAAGGGTGAGTTGACTCGGGAAAGAGTTATGAGTTAGCTTCGGGATATGGCCTTTGCCTCGGATTATCCCATAAATTGGAACTGTTGATGCATGGGAGGGAATAAGAAGAAGAGGAACGTAGTAACTCGACTGTAAGGAGAGGAACGAAGAGAGAAGAAAGATCCTGATTTTATCAATGAATAACTTGCGTCAGATAAAAAGAAAGCAAAGAAACCTGCATTAACCCAGGATTTTTCAAAGCAATACCGGTAGCTAAGGGCTTTGAAGTTGTTGCTTAACACATCCTATTCGAACAATCAAGATAAAGGGGCTTTTAAGTAAGGATTCCCGGGGGTTTCTCAGAGAAATTCCGATAGACTATTAAGGAGAAAATAACTGTAAGGAAGATTGCCGGATTGATTTATAATTTAGTAAGGAAAGCCAGGGGATTTCTATCAAGGGCAGCTATGTCAGGGATGCTCGTCCGAAGAAAGTGAAGATATCCAGGGAGATTCATAGGGGCGTATCAGGAATTGGCCTCTTATTAGGACTCTACCACTCCTATGGAAAGGTATTCCAAGGAAGCATCAATCAATATGCGGGAACCCGAATTCAAAAGAAGAAAGCCTTCATGCATCCAGGGGAGCTACACCCATCTCACTAACAGGATAAACCGGATAGACAAGTCCTTATTTTAGAGATTCAGTCCCAGGTTTTCTGAGAGCAGCGGAGCAAGAAGAAGATACGGCTACTTCCCAAGCATCCTAGTAATCTAGTCTGCAAAAAAGCAGCTAAAAGCGACGTCCCAGTCTTGAGACCTGATCAATCCCATGAATTCTCAATCCTTATGCTTATCAGTCTTCGTTACTCGGATTACAGTCGAGCTATTTTGTGTGTGATTGTCTATTTTAAGATCATATTGGAAACCTGGGATATGCCCATAGGGAAACCTATATTATTAACATGTTTGGCAGGAACGTACCTATCGTCATATCTGAGGGGACCCTATCTCCGGTCTCAGCAAGCTATGGGATATAACAAGGAATGCACCTTCCTCTTTGGAGGCAGGGTCAGTCATTCTGCTTTGGTTCTGCTGTTAACCACAACTAACATGACTTAACCAAGTCAGATGGCCTCTATTCTTTTTCTTTTTTTAACTCCTTTCCTAATGTTTTGTTTGGGAAATCTCACTCACTACACACAATCTATATGATATGTGTGATGCCGACACCTAAGATAGAGAGAGTTACGACGACTATAATCAGAAGAAGAGGTTATGAAGTAACTCGACTGATAAGGAGAGGAAAGACCTCGGGCATTGAATCTCTGGCCTTAGCCTGCCTACCAGTCTTGATCTCTTGCAAGAACAAAGGGAAGCACTAAGAAACTATTTCAGCATGCAATTGGCAGAAATTATTCACTCGGATGCTCTCACAGCGATGCTGAAAAGGTCATCTCTACTCTGGCTCAACACTTCCCTTACTTACGCGAAAGAATCATCCTCAGAAAACAAGCATCCCGGATGGTTGAGCTCAAGCGAAGCACCCTGAGAGCAAGAAGTTCGATCAATTCTGCCAAAGCCTCTCAGTCTACTGCTTCTGAAAAGACTTCTTACTACTCTAGTTAGGAAGTATAGTTTCAATATGGGCTTCTATCTTATTTGTTCTCCTCTGCTTACAAACTGGGTAAGAAGAAGTAGAAATCTGCAGTTAAGATGAATGCAAGAATCGGATCTGAGCTCCCCCGGCTCTACGACCCCGCAAGGCACTACTGTAGAGCTCTTTGGGCGAGACTTTCTCGATCACAGCTTCTCACTGACAGACTAGCAATTCAAGAACAGCTTCTTTCTCTTACGCAATTTAGACTCTCCACAACAATCTGTATTTCGAAACAAGGAAAAGGATTCTCGACATGCTATGCAAGGCGGCAGGTGCTACTTCCTGTTAGACGAAGCTTAATGTGTTTTCTATTGGACTTGGTTGAGTTGAAGAAGAAAAGAGAGTGAGTTTGATTCCTTTCTCACTGAGGAAACTTGGCAAAGGTTTCCAAGCCGTAGTCCAAGAGGCAAAGGTTGTTTGCCTTGCTTTCAAACTGACTTGCCTTATCCTATTGGGTGAAAGTACTATTACTGCTATACCCGTCTACCCGGTCTTACTGTGAGCCCTCCCACTCTTGGAAGAAGTCACACCTTAGACACGGTAGGTCAGATTAGAACTGAAAGGCCCTTAGACCATTACACAATGGAGCACTTGCTTACACCACTAGTTAGAGAACTGGGGAAGGGGGAAGAAAGGAGCAACTTAGATCTCCACCGTCCTCCTTATGTGATGCTTACTAATCCAGCGGATCCCTCACCAGATGCTTAGTCAGAGCCATTCTCCTTGTGCTTTGATAGACTACTATAATAGACTCTTTAGGAGAAACATTCTCCGCTTCGGCTTGCCTCTGGAAGCTCTATTGTTAGACAGACCTTAGCGGACTACTTATTTGAAGCTTGACTTGTTCTCAGGATCTAAACTGACTGGAAAGAAGAAGCATTAACGGATGAAAGTAAGGATGGAAAAAAAGAGGCTGTTAGCTCTTGCTTTGCCTCGGATGCGGCACCCTCTATTCCTAAACTAGAGAGCGTCAGGGATGCTTTGGAATAAGCTAAGCTCTTCCAGTGAGAGTGGCCTATCCACTGCGCCGATCCCTTTTTTATTCTTATCAGCGGGATAGGGAACTAGTCCTCTGCGATTGCACGACCTTTCCTCACCAGCAGAAAATAAAAACAATCCAACGCCTAGAGTTTCTTTTTAGGCAGCCTAATTCTTTCTCCCTAAACATATATAGAAAGAGGAGTAACGACGGGACAGGTCACGACTACGTGTTTGACTCCGGCCAGAGAGTTCTTTTGTCCAACTACTACTCCAACTCTATAGAAAAGACAGTCAGGCCTCTCCCTTGAGCCCCGGGAGGACAGGTTATATTCAGAATAAGAAAAAGATTCCAGCAAGAAAACGGATGGCAATCAACGGCTTTATAAAGCTCAAGGAGTTGCTTGTTGGCTGGGAAGCGAAGAAAGAACGTAAGCACGCCAGTGGGTGTCTTTCGCATGTTGCCATTCCAGAGGTGAAAGTACACTTTCTTTATTCTTTATTAAATTTCTGGCATAAGAGGGCTTTTATCTTTGCTCTTTTAGCGGAATAAGAGCAGTTTGGTAAGATTATAATATAGGTCAGAAAGAATCAAATGTCCCTAGTATCAGGAAAGAGGGTGCACATTCATAGGCCAATCTGTTTTCTTGCCCGTTCCCAGGAAAGGTATGAAAGACGCCTATTCTTCAGGCAAGGAGCGCTTCCTATATAGAATATGTCCGAACTTCTTTCCCCGTACCGGACCGCAGCAGCTAAAGGACGTGCCACTGGACGAGGATTTCTTTCATTTTTGTTAATATTCTATGAGCGCGTTCTCCTCTTTTGAAAGAAAGATGTAAAGTGTGGTCTTCTCGTCACTCTTCGGGATGCTAAAGAAATAGTCGGTATTGATTCGATTCTTCCATGGGATATGGGTTTACATGGCGGGGACTCCCAACTTATTGAATAGGTGACGATGGTCGAGGAATAGGCCTTGGCAACAGCAAGCCTTTCTCCTTTCTTTTCGTTTGTTTATTCCACATGACTACTCGAGGGTTCCAAAAAGGGTAGTGTGAGGCTAGCAAATGTCGTCTTACGATCATGATACTCGGAGCCTTAAGTGAGCTCCCGCTAGGCTAGGTTAGGTGTAGCAACCTGACGACACGAAAGGTTTCGAATCTTCAATGCTACTCCTAAACAGTAAAGAGGAAGGCTTGGACCAGCTCCTTAATTTGTAGGCGAGAAGCTCTTTGTTCGAGTTGACTGTGTGATTGTGGTTTTATTTATGGCAACCGGAAACCTTTTCCTGAATTGAGAATGAGTAGAAGCTTGACAGGGGTTTATGGGATGGATGCGGGAAAGAACTCCCCTTTTGCAAAGCAAGGTTTCACCCTCTGATTACACTTTTTTTTTTTTAGGGATGGGATCTTCTGCCTAGATTAGATCTCTCACGGGATTCATCTGGCATTTCTGGATGGACTGGCATTGAGCATGTCATTCCGGACTTCGCTATTCTCACAGTCAGATCGGACATTGAAATCTGAAGTAAACTATCAAGACAGGACTGTCTTATCTATTTTATTTGCTGACAGTTGTATTCTCTCTCCTATTAGCTGTCAGTTGCAATATTGACT
Source organism: Vigna unguiculata (assembly GCF_037176805.1). Taxonomy (NCBI): domain Eukaryota; kingdom Viridiplantae; phylum Streptophyta; class Magnoliopsida; order Fabales; family Fabaceae; genus Vigna; species Vigna unguiculata. The sequence goes on from NW_028196863.1 coordinate 34,099, forward strand.
TTTTTGTCTTATCTTCTTTCTGAACATCTTACCTTCCTTGTCTTAGCGGTGCAGATCTTCTTTATGCTTTAAGTGGATCTTCCATGTGCCAATCAAAGAGAACGAAGTGCACTACACTTAGCTCTCTAGGTTAACGTCCAATCCTGTCCACCTAGCATCCCACCTTCCCCAAGTTTTAGTATTGGGCACCAGGTCTTTCGATGAGCTTACTAGAGGGAGAGAGATCGATTAGCCGTGAAGGGGCCCCTTGCCCACTCCCCTTCCCCCCATTTCCGGGGGGCCTCGTCCTCTTCAGGTAGGAGAGACTACACCTTTCAAAAGGAGAAACTTAGAAAACAAAGAGAATCAAAAAGGCCATCATTAATGCGAACAAGGCAATAGCCTCGGTTAGAGCAAAGCCCAGGATTGCATATCCGAATAACTGTTTTGCCAATGATGGATTTCTTGCCACGGAATGAATTAATGAACTGAATACGTTTCCAATACCTACAGCAGCTCCCGCTGAAGCAATTGTAGCAGCTCCGGCACCCATTGATTTTGCACCTTCTAACATCTCGAATTGAGAAAGTCTCGTCACGCTCTTTCATTCACGATTTTATGTTCTCGTCGCTTCTTCCCCTCGTTCCTTTTCTCTTGGACATCTCACTTTAGGAAGCAAAGGCAAGCAGACTAGGCGGCAGAGGTTGTCTTCGCGGAAGGGGAAGAGTAGGAGGCTTTGAGTCGGGCATCAAAACTCGGCGTAGATAGAAAGTCCGCTACCCATTCAAGCAGCTTGTAAGGCTACAGTACTGCTTCATATAAGATGTACCAAGGACAAGTCAGATAGTGCACATTACTAGTGGGATAACTTTAGACTTATGTCTCACTCTTCTGGATAGCACAGGAAAGAGAAAGAAGACTAAGCAGACGATTCGGTGGGGCCTCACTTCAGGGGGAACATAGGCAAGGAAAATCCTGTCTCACTAGATCTATTGCTGGGGGCTAAAGCACAGGTTTACCCGCTAGTGGGTTTTTCTCTTTCATCGGTTCTGGAACGGGTCTGACTGGAACATCGCTGTCACGAACAGCGTAAACTGAGTATGGGTAGTCTAACTACTCATGCTAGTAGTTTATCTACTAGATGCTCTATAACTCACTAGAAAATAAGATTCTAAACTGGATTGACTCGGCCGATGAACCAACCTCACCAGGGACGCAAAAGGTAGACCCAGTGGACTGACTACTATAGCTGGTACTCCAAAAAGGGAAGGTAACATGCCGGGACGGCGAAAACGAGAAGAAGGATCAAAACATCGAAAGCCTTTCTGAGCCAGAGAATTGGACGTGTGATCCATAATAGAAGAGCCTTTTAGCGTAGCGGCGAAACGTGCCTGCTCTACGATCAAAGAATTTTTTGAATTGATAAGTATTCATGAGTGCATATACGTGGGCCTCCGGTCCTCGGACCTCAGTGTCCCTTTTGTCTTCCTCGTAGGGCGGCTCCTCGCCGTAGCCTGCTATCTCCTCCAACTCGTCATAGAATGAGGCCATGTTCACACCGCTTCGCCCCTTTATTGATTGACTGGATTGGCTGGCTTAAGAATGGAAGGCTCTTCAAGGCAATGAAATTTTTGGTTCCAGTTGTGCGGTTGAAAATACATACGAAAAGGAAGAAAGAATAAGGCAAAGATCAGAGAATAGCTAACTCGTGTTGACGAAAGAATGCTTCGGTGGCTGTAGCTAATACAAGGAAAGCGAGTAGGAATTACGACACCAAGAGCTCGTTCACCTTCAGACCAAGAACTCAAAGAGCGAGAGCGAGCCACGTAATCCACATACTAATCAATCTTACTGATACTGAATGATAGCAAAACAAATAGATCAATAGAAAGACGAATAGATAGAAAAATGATTCAAACACTAGAGCATAATCCAAAAAAAGAAAAAAGAAATGCCTTGAGCATTGAAGCCGGAAGGAAAGCCATTAAGCAAGCCCCTAACTCCATACTCTATTTCCTGCCTTTGCCCTCTCAAGCAAGATAAATTGAACCAAATGCAATCAATCGTCAGACCGCCGGAAGTCACTCTTTCTCTTTTCCAGGCATACAATCAACACTTCTTTCATTCAAAGGTAGGTGTATAAGCCCTTATATTGATCGATTCGCCTAAACGAGTTTCACAAATTCGTTAAGGACACAACCCTAACTAATATGAAAGGCTATGGATATAGTCTACATCGGCTAGTCATAGGAAGAATAAAAAGACCAGCGTTAGGCCTCTTCAGCTAATAGATGTGTCAAAGACCGTTGCCAGGTTCAAGCTACTGAGGGTTCACTTGAACCTGGCAATTAGACCCAAGTGAGAAATGGAGAAAAGAAAGCAATAAGATAAAAGAGGGGAAAGACCTGAACACCCTCGGCGTTCTGCGCACAAAGGGGGAGCACACTTATAGCGACAGAAGTGAGAGAGCGGGATTGAGAGGACCCCGTGGGGCTCGAGGAAAGAGCTGAGACTCTGCAAAATAAAAAAAATGGAAATGAGATCAAAGGTAACGATATACCTCTCATGTCAAGGGTAATGAATGGCAGAAGAGTAGTCCAGAGAAACCCAGCGCTTCCATTCGGAAGGTTTGGCTTGAGAAGAACATACTGTAACTCCCACTTTTTCAGCCCCTGGCATCTCCAAGCTTTGGGACGAAGCTGGACTAAGACTCTTTTCGTTGGGTTGCCTTTCCGGTAAGAGAGTAAGCGTATGAAGAAGAGTTCATAGGCGGATCGAACTCCAAGCAAAGTTTAAAGCGGTAAGGCATTCAATTAATTAGGCTGTGGTCAATCTTCAGATATGGAATAGGTACCAAACCGGAGTCAGAGTCAGCTGCGGCATTTCATTCAGTCAGCTTGGCTTTTTATCTAGTTTGCCTTTTCCTTGGCGCCCTTCTTTAGTCAATCTCGCATTGGTCCATTCCGGTCTTCAGTCAGTCAAGTCAGTGTGCACCAAGCAAGTAAGCAAGCCAGTGAATTGATCCGAGGGTGAATAGACTAAGGTAGTGAAGTCATCCTAGCTCAATGCTTTCCTATCTGGTCCTGGAGCCTTCAATTAAAAAAAAGACCTTACGGAACGGAAAAATGGAATCCTCTGAGATAGGTTGAGAAAGCGCGTTAATATCCTGTTGAGAAGTCATCTTGCCACTAAGATAAGGATCTAAATCAAATAATATTAGGAATGATGGTCAGTAGTAAAGAGGTTCTGGTAATCTCGCACGATGTGGCCGCCAAGGATATTGGTGTGATTCAATATCCAATTTCCAGTCCTAAAGGGCTCAAATCCTATGACGCCTTCCGCGTTTAAGGGTGGATAACTGAAATGAATAGTCTTGGACTCCCCTTTTTTTAAAATCCAACTGATACGGGATTTAATAAACAA